>NC_135505.1:133787680-133834958 GCF_052857255.1 Amblyomma americanum | reverse complement strand
AATTTTTATAGCGCAAGGGCTCCTGTGGCCAAGGAGCGCCGTGGAACAAGGTTTTTTTACTTATACTCAAGGTGGGGTCCGGGACCCGTTTCCCAAGCATTTCACCCTAAAGAAGCCGAGCACCAGACCAGGGGAAAGCTTGTACCCATTGTGTCACCGGTGGGTGCCCGGCGGCACTGGGGATCGGAACGCCGCCAGACATTTAAAAAAAGGCAATATAAATGGTGATACGGCATTTGTTATAATTCTAACTCATGAAGCAGGCTGGTTTAAAATTTATAGTGAGTTGAAACTAGGTACGAGCGTTTATAATCCAGTTTGTCACGTGACCTATACCCGCCGCGGTGGCTGATCCGGAGTTCCCGGGTTCGAACCCGACCGCGGCGGCTGAGTCTCTATGGAGGAAAAACGCTAAGGCGCCCGTGTGCTGTGCGATGTCAGTGCACGTTAAAGATCCCCAGGTGGTCGAAATTATTCCGGAGCCCTCCACTACGGCACCTTTCTTCTTTCACTCCCTCCTTTATCCCTTCCCTTACGGCGCGGTTCAGGTGTCCAACGATATATGAGACAGATACTGCGCCATTTCCTTTCCCCAAAAACCAATTATATTCACGTGACCTATAGTTGAACTACACGTCTCAGCCATCGTTCGGTTGATGAAACCGAAACAGCATGAGAGCAGAAGTTCAATTATAAATTATTTAGCGGTCGTGGACGAATATCACGCGGTGATCCATGTATTCTATTGTCTAACGCATCATGTTAAAGAAGAAATCATTTAATAAAATTAGGCGTCTACAGACCTCTAACGTTTAACATTTCGTAGATGACCACCGTCTGCAAACACGTCGACATGAACAGGAAGTAGAGAAATATTCAAATCATGACGATGAAGGCTGCTCTTCATCGACGCTGCGTTCGAAAGCATGCCACAGTAATCTTAACAAGAACACTAGGTTAATCGCGGGCAAGCTGCAATGGACAAACTGCTCCATTTATGGACCAGGAACGATTGGCGGTTCAGCTTGGCGCATGTGCCGCGCGCCTCAATGTAAACGGTGCTTAACCCGCATTAATGCAGTTCTAAGCTAACCGCGCTCCTGACCTCACTTCTCGAAAAGTATGCCGCTCGGAATAGTTTAAAGAAACGATCTTTGGGAAGGACTGCAGTCGAATAGCGCCATTACCACGACAGACGCCTTCAGGCTATGCATCCCCACATCCTTCAGTAATTACCTCCCTGAATAGGACATTCACACTGAACTTGTACAGTTCACGGCTGCACGACCACCAGATTATTCAATTACTTTCAACTCAGCAATGCAAGAAGCCGGTCGAAAAAAAAAACTTAGCCCGGTTTCATTGTGTATAGCTCGCTCCTACTCCGACATGTTGTGGCCGTGAGTTTTCAAACAGAAAAACAAAAAAAAAATCAAAGGCGCAGTTTGAAACTTTGAGAGCAGGGTCGTCTGAGGGACCGCTCGAGTTGACGTCAGTGGCTAAAACCAAGAAATGCGCGCAGATCTGATTACGTAACGCTCATCAAGAATTCTCAAGGTACGGCGTTCTCTTCTGAGCCCATCAGTGCTGATCGCGTACCATTTACAGTAACTGCTAATTCCTAGGGGGACAGAAGATCTGTCCTCCTCGCCTGTTCAAAGTACATAATTAACATCGGTATCGGTGTCAGTACACTCTGGGTATAAGGCCCGGGACCAGATCCGGTGGCTTGGAAGATCACAAGATTACGGTGACAGTATACCATGCATCAACAAACTGCTGCGGGTATGTCGACAAATGCTCCGCAGCACGATGCTGCGCGAACTGCGGTTAAACTGAGAAAGGGGACAAAAAAAGAAAACAATCCACGCCGCACTGCGTCCGTTCGGGACAGAAGGCTGAGTCGCGAGCCCAGGCAACTCTGTTATCCCCAAGGCCGAACGACTTGCGTCCAGACATCGCCGCTCACAACCTTAGCGTCGGTGTCAAGCAAGAGGTCATTCGCTGACGGAGAAAGAGACAACACTCCGGCTCGCAATGAGGTAATTGCGTCGTTCGCCGCCCCTGCTACAAGTCTCTCCGTATACACGCTATAGCGTAAGCGAGAGGGCGAACGTCGGCCTCTCTCTCTTCGCTTGGCTAGACACCACAGAGACAGCGCTCGCTTAGGGGGCGATTACCTCGACGCAGAGCGCAATTGTCAGTTGCCGCGAAGAACTCTACGTGGAGCGGCCCGGGCCGCCGCACGCGACGCGGCCGTATCGCGGATGACGAATTGAAGCGGCCTCCTCATGCGAACCACACCAGAGCGAGTCGGTGCACAGCGCCTCATAGTGGCGGAGAGATGCGCCGTGGAGCCATCACCGTCCCTTGTACCCATCATCATCATTATCAACACCAAAATGAGTTTACTGCACGGCGAAGGCTGCTACACCCAAAGACCTCCAATTACCCCTATTTTAGTGCAACGTATTTAGGGGAATGAGTAATTACTGTCATGTGAGTAATGATGAGTTGGGGGTGGGCTTCGTGGTTTATACACGCACAAAAGAAAGAATAAAAGCACGGAGAATTCAATTTCCAATATTCGGTTTGAAGCGAAACATGTCCCTATCCTGGACATATACGCCGCAGCTAGCTGGCTGTCTGCTATATATAGTAGTGACTTCATCAAAGAACAAAATTAGCAAAGTGCAAAAAAGCCAATGAGAGTATACAGTGGGGCGGTGTACAGTTTACAGAACAGGTGTTAAAGTACAGTTTACAGGGGTACGGTGTACAGTACAGGATTAAGTGGCGCAGCTGTGCGTTCTGAGGTTTTGTTCGGCTACCTTACATGCCTCTGCAGACTGGGAGGCTCCGCACTGTCACATCTACTAGCGTTGCACTGTTCATCCCCCGGTTAGTGGAGGTACTAGGTTAAGCGGTTTTTTTCATTGCACGTACGGATGCCTGAGGCCATGCATAATAGTCACAGATGTGTCATATTCTGGCTAGCACCACGGTTAAGCGGCAGTTCCTTTACTGTCGTCCACACGCAACCCACGTGATGCCCCGCTCTCTCGCTCAACCTATAGCAAAGCATTTTTTTTATGATGTCAGGACGGCGCGAAAATAACAAGGACAAAAGAGGCACACGAACACAACAGGACAGGCGCCAACTTGCAACTGAGGTTTATTCGCCCAAACCCTTACATTTTATGAAGCATCCGAGCTTTGGGCGAAAAGGGGTTTGGGCGAATAAACCTCAGTTGCAAGTTGGCGCCTGTCCTGTTGTGTTCGTGTGCCTCTTTTGTCCTTGTTATTTTCGCGCCGTCCTGACATCATCAAAAGGCTATGCACCAACTAGCCCAAACCAAAGTACTTCTATAGCAAAGCAACCCAGCGATAACACTGCAATCCACAGTTTAGAAATACACTTCCACTCGCGTTTTCGTCTAACGAACAGTTAATTCCCCCTCCATTACTTCCTTCAATAGGCGACAGCATTTTATTCTGAAAGCAGGGCTTTAAGTGTTTTGCCAGTAATTGACATTGTAAATCCCCCTAAGTGAAATAAAAACTTAGCCCTTAACTTAAAAACTTAGTCCAATCTCTAGATAACGGCAATATAACTCCCTTAAATTACTCCTCTTCCGTCGCGGCTGTCGTGATATTCCAAAAAATTTCCTAAACTCGGCCCTATACGACTTCTGGCTTCCCTCGATTACGTTCTCCTTGGTCCACGTGATCACAGACAGCAGAACCACGCTCGGGACTGCCCACTCTGGTCGTCATGCTCCTCGCGGATTAAGCTTATTTGGACAACAATGTAGCATTTATTCGGCCAGCAGATAAACGCGGGAGCTTTGAGTTGCGAAATACCACCACCAGTTTATCCGAGAATTAACCCCTGCGTTACGGCGTTGCACCAACGCCCGTTCCACCGGCGACTCCGCCAGCGCGGCCAACCTTCCTAACGCTGTTTGCAACACTGGGGCACCAGGCAGTGTATATAGTGTGGGGAGTTGACTCGTACGCTGTACTTTCCGACACGGTATAGAGAAGGACTAAGGGAGGGGGGGGGGGAGGGGGCGTGAGGCCCCGTCCCATTCGAAACAGTTCTGGAGTAGTGGCGCCGGCCCCGTCATCAATCACAATCCGCGGAGACATTTATCACGCGAAGCATCGCTGTCACAGCTGCACGCGCCGCGAGAACGAAGGAAGCAGGGATATATATACTACAAATGTGCCTGGAGTTTGTCTCGCGCGGTGAATGGTGTTGATGGCGTTTTGATGCGTCGTACATTCCCGGGTTACTTGCTGCAAAATCGACGAAAAGATGTATAGATACGAGCAGAAAAGACTTCCAGACAACTCGGCACAAAAGGAAAGACTGCAGACAAAATACAGATCGACTAAAATCTTTAAAGTTTGACGGGATTCGGAATCCAACAGGAAGCTATAGATTATAGAACAACACTGATGTATGAGCAACTATCAGTGCGTGAAGAGCTAGGAATTTGTCTTGCACATTGCCGAAAAGTAAAGGTACCTGAAAGTGTGGTTTCTTTTCTCGAAATCTGTGCAGCCAGAACCACTGTGTAAGAAACAAAAATTTTCATCGCCTCCCTCCATCACAAGCGGGAAAAAATTTATGTAAAGCAAAAAAAAAAAAACTTGGGCGTAGAGACACTGATATCAGGCAAGAAAAGACATTCCAATCGTTATAACCCATGGTTAACTGGACGTCTTTTGAAATGTGTAAGGAAAAAAGGTGACCTGTATAAAAATACGAAAAAATTGCCATTCAATACCCATTTATGGAAACGATACAAACCTACAGCAATGTACTCGGAATGCTACTCGGGCTACTCAGAAGAGCTAAAAAAAAAATAGCCTAAATTAAATCAAGCTGGTAGCGATTAAAAATAAAACAATGGCAAGTGATCAATTCATTCTTAAACAGGACTCCTACTACGGCTTCAATAACTGAAATACAGTAAGAAAGGCATATGCGTCACGACCACCTCAACATTTCGAATGCTTTCATTGATTCATTTGTTATCGATCAGCCAAATGTTGCTCCGCCCATTCATGTGCACCATCGTGTACATTTTTTTTCTGGTTTCGCCTGATGAGGTGAGCACCGTCATTACGAATCTCAAAGACACGAGCCCTGGTCTCGACTATCTCCATTCTTCATATATCAAGCTAATATCTCATCTGACTTACAATGTGTTCTCTCATATAGCCAACCTAATCTTCAAGACAGATACCTTCCTTAGCGCACTAAAAAAAACTTAATACCTGTCTTCAAAAGAGGCGATAAACATCTAACAGCAAACTATCGTCCCACTGGTATTCTTGCCTGCTTTGACAAAGTCATTGAAGAGCTGTTCGTCGTGCGTCTGATAAATTATGTTCATATCTACCTATCAGTACAGCTTCCTCCCAGGCTTTTCAACTTAATTACCTCTAATTTTAATAAATGAGAAAATTAAAGAAGCTATCAATTGCAGGGATTTTATTGGTGCATTACTCATTGATCTCTCGAATGCATTTGATTACATAAAACACAACATACGTTTTGACAAATTAAACGCCCTTGGAGTATCTCGTCCTGCACTAGCATTTAGACGTAACTATTCGCTTAACCTGGTCCAAGCGGTTTATCCGACACTATTTCCTTAACCGGGTTCAAGTGGTTTGTCCGCAACTATCTACTTAACCGGGACCAAGCGGTTTGCATCTCGGGTACTTACTCTGCACCAAAGGACGACTAATCTTGGCGTTCCTCAAGGTTCCATCCTTAGACCACTTCTGTTCCTTACATTAATGATCTACCATCATGCCTGACCTTTCCTGAATGTAAATTATACACCGATGACACCCCCTTCCTAGCATACGGCACGCGCACAGATTCTCTAGCACAAACTGAATGTTTGTGTTGGGTTTTATTGGCACATAGGAAGCTAAGGCCATCATGCGCCAAGCTCAAGGTATAGAATTGGTTGTCTGTAGAATGTTTAGGTATATGAAAAATCGTCGATGGTGTAGATGGCCTGAAGATATTAAACTGCCTTGTACTAACAGAGAAGAAGAAATCTGGAAATAGCTAATGGTAAAAGCCGCAGAGAAAGTGAGGTAGCCTCAGCAGCTATCCTTGGCTGCGCAAGGATCCTGAGGTTCCAAACCAATGAAATAAAAAGCATCAGCCTTCTCAGGAATGAGAAAATGGCTGAGGTGTATCCTGTACTAAAGCAAACCAGTGGTTCAAGGTGTACAGTTTTTCAAGTACCCCTGCTTCTTTTAAAAAGCTAAGAACGGAATGACAAACTGAATGCTGATGAAGTTTTCAGCAAACTGAATGCTGATGCTGAAAACTTAACCTGGTGTCGAAATAACATGCTGAATATTAATGCCTCTAAATCAAGCTTTTTCATAATCGCATCTCTTCAAAATACTATTCCTCAATCTGCACATATCTCCCTCAACTCTAACATACAGATTACTACTGACCACGTGGTGTTTCTTGCACACGGAACTTTACGGCCATTTAAAATTCCAGACATTGACTGCTTAACAAGAAAAAAGGCACAAGGCATAAGGGCGCTCATTAAGGTAAACCATTATATTAATTTACACACGCTCATCTCGCTCTATACACTTTCATCCATAATTTTAACTACTGCATTTCTACTCACGGAAACACTCACAGAACACGTCACCTCTACAACAAATTACGTTCAACAGTTTTTTATGCAGTGCTGCACCCTTACTGCATGCCCATAATATCCCAGGAATCTTGTACATGGTTCATTATTCTCTTGGAATTCTCATCTGCAGGTTCACAAAAGGATTACTTCCCATTACGTTAATTAAAACCATACAGTTTCCTCTCCAAAGTATCACTCGCTTCTCATGCCACAAACAATTTCTACTTCCGAACCCTGAGACTAATTACGGTAAATTCAAAGTTATTTTTAAGACATTTTCATAACCATTTAGTATAAAGCATACACCGAACATCCTTGCCTTCACACTTAATTTTCGTCGTTTTAATTCAAGTTAAATAAGCCTTTTCATTGATAATAAGTACACCGAACACTTGAATGGTTTCCCTCTGTTTATGCATTTATATCACACTTATACAAATTGTGTTTCGTTCATAGTTTGCGCCGTCTTGTATATCTGCACATTTTGAAAATCCTTTTAAGTAACAGCATATTTCCCCTGTTTGTATTTTAAAATTTTTACGCACTCTTCTAACGGGAGGTCCCCTGTGCAGCCGTTAACCCAATGTTTGTGTGTTTGTCTCATGATCGATTGTAATAAATTATGACGCACATTAATTACTAAAAATTATAGTGATAAAATACTGACATTTAAGGTGACAAACAACGTACACAATCAAATTTCCTTACAAGAATTCAAGAAGAAAGAGCGGCATCTATCGCATTCCATGCAATCCAATTCCTGACATCATGTGCATATTTGTTACACATGCAACCTCCTTCCCGCTCCCCGTTTGGCAACAAATAGTAATGCGGCAAAACTCCGTACAAACTTCGCCCCTCCCCTCCCCAGCTTCTAGGCCACATACAACCGTCGAGAAACCACCGCTAAAAATGAAGTCCCTTGCAATGGCGCCCAAACCCATGCCCAACGTTGCTGAGCCCGAACCTCTGATGTGCGCCGCGCCATCCAGTGGAGGAACTCCGCACTATCAACGAGTAGCGCCAGCCGCCACCAGAGGTCGCGTCACTCTCCAAGCTCTCCCTCCGCTGTTTGATGAGAGGGTAGACGCACAAGAGAAAGCGGGAATCGGGCGGGAGCGACGACTCCGCGGTATCTCCTGCCTCCCGAGTATGGCTTCGGCCCGAGAGCTTCGGCCGCAACTGCAGGAGGCCCCGTGGGTTACTTGTAGGATGTTACAGGAAAACATGACGCTGAGGAAGCCGGAAGAATCTAGGACTGACATCGCGCCTGTGATGCAACCGGATCTATAGACTGACATCACGCCTGCGATGCAGCAACAATGTCTGTTTTTCTGTCGTTTTCTGAACGTAGCCATTTGACATTTTTTTTACCTTTTCCCAAGCCTGCTGCTCTGTTTTTCATTTCATTTATTTTTGACAGAAACTATTGCAGTGTACATGCAGATACAGATTTAATTTTTTCTGTCCGGATAGCCGAGGCAAAAGGCATACTCAAATGCCTGACAAGACCTCGGAACCAATCTGGTGACCTTTAACGTGCACTGACATCGCACAGCACACGGGCTAAGGCGCCGTGTGCTGTGCGATGTCAGTGCACGCACGTTAAAGATCCCCAGGTGGTCGAAATTATTCCGGAGCCCTCCACTACGACACCTCTATCTTCCTTTCTTCTCTTAGTCCCTCCTTCATCCCTTCTTTTACGGCGCGGTTCAGGTGTCCGCCGATATGAGACAGATACTGCGCCATTACCTTTCCCTGAAACCAATTTTCAACTGAGTTCGCTCAGTACACACAGCGGTGTACTTAGCGGTGCGGTCCGGCATTACTTCGTTTGCGTTCTAAACATTTTAAGCACTTCATTTTATCGTCACCAATGATACTCTGAAAACCACGCAACAAACACGGAAGCCAAAGCTCGCGTCAGGGATGTAGGGGCTGGATTGACAGAGCCGAGAACGACACCGCAGCCAAGCGTCACGAACCGCTGTTATACAGACGAAAAGCTCTGCAAGCAGCACTCGTGTTTTGGCCATTGGAAAGGCTTCCTTCCCCCCAGCTTCCGTCGAGGGAAGTTGGAAGACCTTGCCTGGGTTTCCAAGCGTAGCGCGAGACCACGCCGCGCTCTGTATGTTGCGCCGGGGGACAGACGAGACGCATAAAAGACGGGCGAGACAAACTGGCTCAGGGCGACGACGCTGCATCTCCCAGAAGCACCACACACAGCCCGTACGCGGTGACGGCTCTCAGGACGGCCGTGCTTGTGGCGCTAAGGAAGCGCGGAGATGACCAGCCGGAAACACCTACAATTTGCCGCTACTATGAACACATACGCATAAGGAAAATCCGTATTGGCCGAAATGACGAAGTTACCCGACAGATGACGTCACCCGACAGGCGAAGCCACGACAGCAGCGCCTAGGTATTACTGGTATTACACAGTACGAAGCGCGCTTGGATGGCTTCTCGGTGCTTGAAAGACCCCGATCACGTGATCGGAGGCGGAGGGTGGTCACGTTACGTGTGAGAGAGAAACTACATTTATTGCCAAGATCTTGTTGACCGTGTTACGCTAACGACACCACTCACGCCACAAGTGAGCCCCCAAAGCGTCGCTGTAAAACGCAATAGAGGTCGGCCGAGAGGCCGATGGAGCGACGAGCTCTAGATATTTATTAATTTTTTGCTTGAATGACGTGGCCCCGCCCTAACAAAAATGGTCTATAGACAGTCTACAGACTTCATATAACAACTCTTTGCCTTCTACAGATATTTCTTTTTGTCTATTAATAGTTTACAAACTGTCCATAGACAAAAGTCCACTAAAAGTGTACGGCCATAAATCCATAGATTGTCTATAGACTCTATAGGATTTGTACTGCCTTAGATTGTTCCTAGGGTTTGTCTATAGATAGTCTATAGACATTATAAACAGAAGTCTACGGACAATCTATAGACAGTCTAAAGAAATTTTTGTAAAGGCGGCTGCAGCCCATGACGGGAATAATTGAACGTCCATTGGCAGAGTCCTTTCGAGACTTGCGTACAGTACACGTACTGACTTTCGTTTCAAACGTTACCGGGCCACCGTGGTGGAGCTCCTAACTGCCCACCTTACAAGAGATCGAAGCTCTGAACGGATAAGAAAGTTGTCCTGACCCTCCAATGACTAGGAACTCCCACTAGGCCATACGAGGCGCACAGCAGAGATGGCCCGGAACCGAAAGCGATTGTCAGGGGCCTTTTGCTCTCAAAGGCGACGAAGTCTATGCGGCACCAAATCTGAACATAAGAAAATGCTGATGAATGCTGAATAACGGCCGAACCGAGAAGAGGAGGAAAAGAAGTTCGCGCCTGACCACAGAGAACACCTGTTGCCCGTCACGCATGATGTGTGCATAGGGAAATTGAGGCGCGAGTTGCGCTCGGAACAAAAAGAAAACAAAAAAGCACGCGACTACACATACGCGCTGGCTACCTCGCCCGGTGAACCACGCGCGCTGCGGAGGTGAAATCCGTGCTCACGCGCAGTTACCGTATTGACGCACACCTAAGCAGCATATCTCCAGGCAATTGATAAGCATTACTTCGTATTTTGGCTACAGAATTTGAAGCAAACAAAAAGGAAGTAAATTACGGCACTCAACTCAATGTCAAACCCCGTTGATCGACGTAGCTGGCACAGGCTCTGTCTGAGTCTATAGCATCCAAGAATAGTTACTAGTTTCATCCTCACTGTGTAGTTTTATGCTCACTGTAGAGAGAAAAGAGGGGGGAGGGGTGTACTGACAAAACCGAACGTCGGACCTACTAAGTGCTCAGGTACTGAGGTCACCGAGGCACAAAAAACAAGCAGCAGTAAAATCAACGATACACAGTTTTAATTCACTACAACGCTTAAGGCGGCAGCCTGGTTCAAGACCTGTAATGACCACTAGCACACTCCCTCCACTTTATAAAATGAAATGCGTTAGAGGACAACCTGATCCCTTTTCAGTCTCATATAGGTGTATTTGTGTATAGAGAGTGCGTTCTTATATCTCATGCGCCATTACACAAATAAGAAAATATGCAACTAAAATAAGATCTCTATGGTAAAAAAATGTAAAATTGGCTTTTGGGGAAAGGAAATGGCGCAGTATCTTCCTCGCATATCGGCGGACATCTGAACCGCGCCGTAAGGGAAGGGATAAAAGAGGGACTGAAAGAGGAAAAGATGTGCCGTAGTGGAGGGCTCCGGAGCAATTACGACAACCTGGGGATCTTTAACGTGCACGGACATCGCACAGCACACGTGCGCCTTTTGCGTTTCGCCTCCATCGAAACGCGGTCGTCGCGGTTGAGGTTCGAACCCGGGTACTCCGGTTCAGTAGCTGAGAGCCCTAACCACTGAGCCACATCGGCGGGTTCACAGAGCTGAGCTTTCAGATCAAGAAAACACGAGAGGGCATGGGAAGCATAAATCCGATGCAATACGGTACTTCCGAGGTGCGGGCGGCGTGCTGAGGCGAGCTTGTCGCTGACCCGCCGTGAATCGAATGACGCGCTTTGCTAGCGTTTCCCATCCTACTCCTACTCCCCCACCTCTCTCTCTCTACGCGTGCAAGTCGTGCTGACCTATCAACTCGGGCTGCGTGTCTCTGTTTACCCGAGTTTTGTTTCCTGGTCCAGGGGCTGAACAGGCTAGGCTGCATCGTTTACCCTTTGTTTCTTCCGTGCCCCGCTCGTGAGTCCCGGTATACTCACGATTACGGGAAACCGCGCCACGCAAACGCAGCCCCCCCCCCCCCCCCCCCCTCAATGCTACACGATGTAGACGCATCTTTGAGGGGAAACGCTACACGGATGACCTAGCTGCATTAGGTGGTAGCACACTCGTATAGTGGCGATATCCGGATTAGTCGCGGTTTTAATAAGTATTAAGCTGCTTGTTTTATTTCAGCGATTGTCTCAGATGTGCGTTTCTCTGGTGCAAACCACAGCCATCGTCATAATCATCACCATCGCAATCATCCACACTGCCTCCATTGCAGGACAAAGGCCTCTCCCAGCAGTATCTGCAACTACCCCTTACAAAAATTTCTTTAGACAGTCTATAGACTGTCCATAGGCTTTTGCCTATAAAGTCTATAGACCATATATAGACAAACCCTACAGAACAGTCAACAGGCAATACAAATTTTATAGACAGTCTGTAGACAATCTATAGATTTATGGCCATACACTTTAGGTAGACTTTTTCTATAGACAGTCTATAGCCTATGAATAGACATAAAATATCTACAGGAATGCAATAGCTTCTATAAGAATTCTACAGACTGTCTATAGACCACTTTATAACGTACAGCCCCGTCCAGCGCCAGCTGCAGCCAGAATTCTTATCGGCCCTCATGAAATTCTCATCTTATCGGCCCTCATCAGAATTCTTATCGGCCCTCATCGGTCCGCAAAGCACACTGACGACCCCTTTCCCTAAGCAGGCACTGTTACATTAAAGGTCATCGCTTATCTGGCTTCCCGCCATTCCGGCCTTTTGGGGGTTTAACGTCCGAAAGCGACTCAGGGTATGAGGGACGCCGTAGTGAAGGGCTCCGGAAATTTCGACCTTCGGGGTTCTTTAACCTGCACTGACATCGCACAGTACACGGGCCTCTAGAGTTTCGCCTCCATCGAAATTCCACCGCCGCGGCTGGGATCGAACCCGCGTCTTTCGGGCTAGCAGCCGAGCGCCATAACCACTCAGCCACCGCGGCGGCTTATTCCGGCCACTTCACTTCCCCTATATCATTAAAGGGGCACTGACAACAGCTTTGTCCACGTCTGGTTCTTAGTATGAATTGATTCTATAGGTCCTTTTAGGCATGCTGATGGTTCTCCGGTAGCAATAGATGTACGTATTGGTGCGACAATTTGGTTTGGTTTATGGGGGTCTAACATCCCAAAGCAACTCAGGCTATGAGAGACACCGTAGTGAAGGGCTCCGGAAATTTAGATCGCCTGCGGCCACTCTCATGCGACATGGCAATGCACTACGCTGAGTGTCAGAACGCAGTGGCGTTACGAGTGGCAGCATAAGTGGCGTCGCGTTCACTCTATCAGACAAGACAAATAATTGAATTTTATATCTGTTATATTTCACACCGCGAACTGCCCCTGAATCTCGTGTTGCACTGCTGAAACGTTCCTGTGTACTACGTTCTTGTCATGGTGGTCGAAATTTCCGGAGCCCTTCACTACGGCGTCTCTCATAGCCTGAGTCGCTTTGGGACGTTAAACCCCCATAAACATCAAAGATAAACATCAGGAAGCGAAACAACCCAACGACGATGCGATGGCCACACAGAAGCATGTTCCTTCCACTGTTTGTCCATCGGACACACGGACGTGACGTGAATAAACGCGTACAGGTTGGTACACCGTGAGAGAACGACCCGTTTCACGGCAGAGATGGAGAGATTGGAGTGTCCGGAGGGGGGGTGGAATAGCTCGAGAATTGCTTTCGTCGAGTGGGGCTTGATTTATGCGCAATTCTTACGAAGAGGAAAGGGGGCGAGGATGGAGGAGGGGCTGGAGCGAGGTTCGTTTGCTTTGTTTTCCAGTTGAGTTCTTATATGTACGAATCATGCGACGCAAAGGTGCACAAACATCGTCATCATACACCGCCAAGATCCGCTGTACTTACACACCTTGTCAAACGTGTTCTTGAATTGCGAGGCGATGTACAATGCGTTGCGAATTGGTACGCCAAGCCCTCTAAAGTCGCCAAAATCCGTCAGGTGGCGGTTTAAGACAACGGTCTATCAGGTCGGCGCAGCTCCTACAGCGTCCGCATCCACATCGGTCTGAACCTGACTACGATAATATATAACTTCGTTCTCGCACACAAAACCTTTCTTGTTCTGTACTGATTTTCTCACCGCAGATCCCCTTCTGCTTCTACGTCTGTTTTCTTTTTTGTTAAACGAAAAAAAAATAAATAAAGCTCAGACTTACCCCCTTTTCCGTGTGTAACAGCCCTCCCCTAAATATGTACCGCTGCTAAGACGAAAGATCACCCTCGCATTTCGATTTCATTGGCCTTTACTCAGCTAAAATGATTAAGACTTAGTTATATTTTTTTTTTACTGTGAAATTCAAATTAGGAAATTGAGTTAATTTGTGAATCTCCAAGAGCCATAAAACTGAAAATACACACTGCCATAGATAAACCGACAACGAAATCTAAATGATTCCACCATCTAACGTAACGGCAAGAAAGCTTAGGTTTCTTTGCTGGTACAGTAAAGCAGGTGCTTCGCATTTCCGCCAGCTGACATTGACTCTACATTGCCACAAATACGACGGAAAATGCACTACGCGCAATACTGTGTAGTCTTTTAACATGCTTCTTCTGAATCAAACAAAGCCCTAATATTAACATTTGCACAGTCTATTATCTTACGTGATGCGCCGGGCATTGCATGTGTAGGCTAAACTCCACCTGCCAGAAAGAATCGATGACGTCATCAATTCTTGAAACTTACGGCTTTTAGTTCACACTGGACATGCCCAGGATTTCCTACTGTGACGTGTATACGCTGCCAGCGCCGTCAGTTTGGACATAGACAGAAAGTGATACGCAGTCGAGTCGGCGCAGATGTGATTACATAACAGGTGCTGGCTAAGTCGGTGACTCACGCCATAACAGTGTTCCCGCGCGCGGTTTTTTTTCTGCCGCGAAAGCCTTCCTCCGTTTCTGTTTTCCTTTACCGCATGCAGCGCACGTCACTTTATGAAGCGGCCAGCTGCGAGCCAGCTGACTCGGTTGACTGCAGTAGAGGAGCGCGCGCCGAGAGGGCGATTTCTATATCTCTCTTCCGGGAGACAGAGTATGCAGAGTGCATTATTTAACGCCTCTCCCTAGACAAGAAAGAGGAATGGAAGAAATTAAGCAGTTTGTACACGATTTTAGTTCCGATAGATGGGTGTCGCCACGTTTGTTTTCGTTAACCTCGTATTCAGCTACAGGTATCCACGCACAGCCTCCCCGTTTTTCACCTACAGCCTCCTGCTGTTCAAGTACAGCGTCTCTGTTGTTCACCGACAGCCTCTCCGTTGTTCACCGACAGCTTCCCCGTTGTTCATCTACAGGTTCCCCGTTCGCCTACAGCCTCCACGTTGTTCACCGACAGCCTCTCCATTTGTTCAGTACAGCCTCTCTGTTGTTCACCGACAGCCTCTCCGTTGTTCACCGACAGCCTCCCCGTTGTTCATCTACAGGTTCCCCGTTGTTCAAGCACAGCCTCTCCGTTGTTCAAGTACAACCTCGACGTTGTTCACCGACAGCCTCTCCGTTGTTCACCGACAGTCTCTCCATAGTTCACCAACAGCCCCTCCGTTGTTCAAGTACAGCGTCTCTGTTGTTCACCGACAGCCTCCCCGTTGTTCACCGACAGCCTCTCCGTTGTTCTCCTACAACCTCCCCGTTGTTCAGGCACAGCCTCTCGCCTGTTCAAGTACAGCCTCTCCGCTGTTCTCCGACAGCCTCGTGTTTAGCGATAGACACGTGTTCCTTCAGTGCCTTTTTTTCCCACGGTTCGTTTTTCATGGGAAGTGCATCAAGCCTGAGTCCAGTGGAATATGAAGTGACTTGGACATAACATCGGCCACAATTCGCGTCGACGGGCCCCGTGGTCTGCTTCTTTCGGATATTTACTTTAACTTCCGCCTGTCAATTTAGAAAGGCGCGAAAGAAAGGAAGAAATTGTAGAACGCGAAAAAGTTCGAAAACGCTCTCATGTAGAGGTTCTATTTCTTCTATGTCTTCTATTTCTTCAACCTCATACCTGTTACATTAAGTTTCCTCATGGCGCACTTAAAACTGTTTACAGTTCCTCGAGCATAAATTCATTAGCGCACGCACCTCAAATCGGCCCGTTAACTGGCGCCAAGCTAATCTTGCGAGAGGAGTCACGCAAAAAGCACTCGCCGCCACGCCTCAATTAACCGTAGCGGCCTCGAAAGAAAAACCCTCGCGTGACGCAACCACATTAAAAACAGCGCCAGTGAACGGCAGACAACACAACGCACTTCTCCCCAATCGCGCCTACGTTTAGATGTCTCTTCTTTTCTTAGCGTCGTGATTGTCGCAACAAAACTTACTTGTGTTACGAACGCAGTCTCGTTATCGCGACTGTCACTGGCGATCGTCCAGGGAGCACCCGCGCGGCCAAATATCCTTCGCGTGATGTCACACCGCGAAAGACGCGCGCGATCTTGGCGCAGTTTCGCATTGGCGGAGTATAAACAATTTTCTACGGCACGCGCACGCTTCGGCGAACTTCTTTGAGGTGCATGGAAGTTTTTAAAACAGGCCATGCGCCCCGCAAACATGAAAAAAATAAAACACGGCCCCGAATAAAGGCGCTGCCAGAACCTGCACACTGCCCAGCGAAGAGAGGCTCGCCGCTGCGTCTAAATTGGAGAGTTTTAGCGAAGCGTAATGCCATTATAGCAACAGAAGCCACGTCATATCGCGCTAAAACCACAACACAAAACAGAACATATACCACAAGACGAGCGCTCGTCCTGTGCTATATGTGTTGTGCACCACGCGAGCACATTCATTCCCCCCGCCCCCGACACATTAGTGGTCCGTTTATTTTTTCCAGCGGATAGAACTTTACAATATTGCCGCGAACATTAGCAGCGTTTGTTCATTCTTCGAATCTGCCGCCCCACAACTTTATCGCTTTGTTTGCGACGCAAGACGCGACTAGATTTATCTCGATTGATCGCAGCCAGGCAGAGCTGATTCTACGTTGTTCCGGAATGTTCTGGTAACTTTGCACGCTTTATCTCGAAAGTTCGCTATCAGCTTTAAATTGAGCGCGGCCGACAGCGGCGGGCATTCTGTTTGACGACCGCCGAGCACGCTTGTCGCTTCGCCGCCACCGAGTGATTCAGTCCATTTTGGGTGCACGTCAGCCCAATAAACAGTTTTCTTTTAGAAGACCTTTTGTCCGTCCTCATCGCTGCTTCGACTGCCGTCAGCACTACGTGACAATATAACCAACCGGCCCAAACCACCAAGCGTCATATCTGATAGTTTTAGCGACGACTAAGCTTCACAGGGTTAATTGGAGAGACATGGGAGAGGCCTTTGCCTTGCAGTGGGTGTAGTAAGGCTGATGATGATGAAGCTTCACATAGATTGGGCAGACGGATATACAGACTAATAGATCGATAGACTGATAGGTTAGTAGATGGATAGATCGATTAATTGGCTGATTGATTGATGGACAGATAAATGGATAATTAGTAGCACACCTTTGTATTAGGGTGGTGCTATTGAGGAGTGGGTGCATCTGGAGAAAGTGGAATCGCCCGCAAGAGCATGGGAACTTGCTGGGTAGTCCTGGAATACCGGGAATTAACAAAAAGTGGTTCCTGAGCGAAGGATATAGCGTAGTAACATCTCGGTCGACACCTCGACCGCGCCGTTAGAGAAAGGATAAGAGAGGGAGTGAAAGAAGAAAGAGGTGCCGTAGTGGAGGGTTCCGGAAAAATTTAAACCACCTGGGATCTTTATCGTGCACTAACAACGCATAGCACACTGGTATATGAACAGTTGCCAGTAGGATGTACTACTATCAGCGTCGAACGAAACGCGGATGAAAAATAAGAAAAAAAATCATATTAGCTGCTGGAGAAGATATGCAGGCAAGGTAAACTAAAACTTCCAAACAGCGTTGTTCACGCCTTAGAAGTGAAAATAAACTTAGTCCCCCCCAAGTGATATTTCGTTTTGCTGTTGGCGTTTCAGTTGTCTTCGTCGCCTTTTATCAGATGTAGAGAGCAACTCAAATTCTGCACAGCACGCAAATAAGCAGACTTCTTGGACTTCGGCTCCACTCCCATTTCGTTTAATTGCCGCATACTGTCAATTCGTCACTCTCGACAAAGGACGCATTCCGCATGCCAACCTCAACCCTACAACATAGAGGGAAAAAATAGGAGTAAGCTACCCTCTAGTGCACTCCCTTTTATAAAAGGAAGAACACTTTATTCCCATATACGCGTACTCGTGTTAAGAGCGCACAGGTCCCGCTGTTGGCACACGAGGCTTAGTTCAACGGATGACACCACAGGAGGTTACACAGCACCAGACACGCCCCCTCTTGCGCACTAACTACAAGACAGTCCGGGTGTCCTTGCCCGCGGGCAAGCTTCAAAGGTCGGCCCAACGTCGGGACAACAGTGCGACCACACGCGATTAGCCAGAGCTCCTCGCTCTTGCTCGCACATGTACCCGGCGGACCCCGATAACGCGTATCTCTCTCTCCCTCTATCGGTGACTTTGTACACGCGGCCAAAAGCACGTGGAAAGGGGGGGGGGGGGGGGCGCCAGAGGATTCCGCGAGATGCCCGAAGTCCTCTAGACAGAGTCCACTGCTATCTCAAGGACAAGCCAGTCGCGGACAAACAACCCCAGTACGGGGCCGGCGACACAGAAGGGGCTTCCTTTTCTGGATGAATATACAACGCTGTGTACCTGACCGGAGAGAAGTATACGGGCACCCCGAGACTATTTGGTCGTAGAACAGGTTTATCTATTTACTTATTTATTGACAATACAGCGTACTGCACACAACAGGGGCAAGGATGAACAATTATGGTCAAAGAGAAGATACGAACTGGTTTATGGGGGTTGAACGTCGCAAAGCGACTGAGGCTACGAGGGACGCCGTAGTGAAGGGCTCCGGAAATTTCGACCACCTGGGGTTCTTGAACGTGCACTGACATCGCACAGCACACGGGCCTCTAGAATTACGCCTCCATCGAAATTCGACCACCGCAGCCGGGTGCTAAACCGCGTCTTCCGGGTCAGCAGCTGAGCGCCATAACCACTGAGCCACCCCGGCGGCTCGAGAAAGTAGAAGCTATAAAGGAAAATAAATAAAATAATGCTACAAGATGGTTCCGCCCTATTTCCATTTCTAATCAGGATTCCAAGCGCGGAAACTTCTCAACTTTTAAAAAGCTGTGGACCAGAAATCTCGAACAGCGGTCCTTAAGTGAAATTTTTTTGCCACAGATTTTCTGGTCAGCGCAAGGACGCGAGCAAAAGTAAATGGTTGAGCGCAGTTTAAAAAAAAAGTTACAGCATTTCTACGCCTACGAGGCGTCCACTTGTGTAGTTAGGTTGATTTTAGGCGAAAGGTTTCCAGACCAGCTGTTCTTGCCAGCTGTTTCTGCGTTTGCAAGCTCAAACTAAACAGCCTGGAAAGGAAGGAGGGGGGGGGGGGGTGTAAAGAAAACGAGGAGAACTGATCATAGAACGAATGAAGACGTAGAAATGAGCGTGAGCAGCAGCTGTGCGGCAGGCAGCGGCGCTGTGAGGAAAAAAAATCTATAACAAGGGAAAGTTCCTGCATCAAGAATGACTCAGCTCGCGTTGACAAACAATTCATTATATGTGCGGCCGTACAGGTTAGCGAATCATTTTTAACTGCACCGCAAATTACAGCGTTCCACTGACAAATTCGCCCGGTTTCCGATTACTATGCAGTGCGCTTCTTTTTTAAAGGACGAAGACTGATTTCACATTATTTTATGAACCTTTTGTTGATAAGTTTAATAAATACTCACAAACATGCATGAAAGAGGTAACACGCCCAGCCAAACAATCTAACCTCAGAAGAGGTGCTCGGTCAGAATCGTAATTTCGTAAATAAAAATCTGCACTCAACAAAATGACACGCCCAGTATAACAACAAGAGTCGCAGTAACAGCACGAATCTGGAACAGTTAAAAAAAAAACGCAGCGGTGGCTGAGTGGTTAGGGCGCTCGACTACTGATCCGGAGTTCCTGGGTTCGAACCCGACCGCGGCGGCTGCGTTTTTATGCAGGCAAAACGCTAAGGCGCCCGTGTGCTGTGCGATGTCAGTGCACGTTAAAGATCTCCAAGTGGTCGAAATTATTCCGGAGCCCTCCACTACGGCACCTCTATCTGCCTTCCTTCTTTCACTCCCTCCTTTATCCCTTCCCTTACGGCGAGGTTCAGGTGTCCAACGATATATGAGACAGATACTGCGCCATTTCCTTTCCCCCAAAACCAATTATTATTATTATTATTATTATTATTATTATTATTATTATTATTATTATTATTATTATTATGATTATTATCACTTCACGGAGGGAAGGAACGAAGAAAGGAAAGGAAAGAAGGTGCGACGGGCGAAAGAAAAAGAACGAAGAAATGAAGGGAATGTATGCAAGGAGGAAACAAAGGACATCTTGGCCCAAGGCCTTCGGCGCGCAATCGCATTCGCACGGTCGTCGGCGTCACAACCGCACGCGGTATGAAATGAGGCGTCAGTCAAAACGCCACTCATTACAACACACGGAAGTCTTCGCGTTACTCAACAAAGCCGCCGCGCCGTTTCGCGACGCACAGCGAACAGCCAAACCGCATTTCGAATGGATGAGACATGCAAAATCGCCCGTGACACTCCGATCCTGTGAATTCAAAAAGAAAAAAAATCAAGCGATCGACGTTGAATTGTCGCCCCCTCTGGCGAACGGCATACGAACTAAAGTTTCTTGAGTAACACTGAAGCAAGACCTACTGAACTAGGACCTGCACACTTGACGGGGTCCTATGGGACTACGTGCGCCAACTTTCGTTAACTTTTTGGCCGTTGAGGGCGCTCGGTTGACATGTTCGTCTGTCATGATCATCATCATCATCGTCTGCTTTCGAGAAATGATTTCTCTCCTCTCACAGCCTCCCTGTGCTTTTGCTCTGTCTGATTATTTTGAAACCTAGTAATGAACAATGCAAATATGACATTTCTTTAAATCCTAGCAGCGAATATTCTGTTGGCGCGCATGCATGCATGAGACTTTCTGGCATCTTTGCTAAGGCAATAGATGAATGATGAATACTCAAAGCGTAGACAAATGACGAAACTATTACATCCTTGAAGTAAAATAACCGACGCCATCTTGCTCAACAAGTTAATTGTAGCAACACGTCACCCGTAGCTGCCTTTCCCTAGCGGCAAAAGGCATGAACTAGAAGGTGCGCGCTGGAGCAGTGCGAAGTGTGCAGGTCTCTAGTTCAGCAGGTCTTGCATTAAAGAGCCCACTAACCATTGCCAGTCTGCACGCATATCAAGAGCGTCAAGATTCGCGGCGCACAACAAAAGCACCTCGTAAACACAACGCGAAGAATGACCTCGAAGACATTGTACACACAGTAATGTTCGACGCACAGACTTGGAGACGGAGACCCCCCCTCACAACCAGAAACAACGGGTACGATGCACTAACCAAGAGAATACGAATTCAGCTGGCCGCGAATACACGGAAATAGATTACACACGCGAGGCGGCGGCGGCGACGGGTCCCTTTTGTTTTTATCGGGGAGACCCTGCGGCGACAGAGAAGCCCGATAGACCCAGAAAAAAATACCTAAAAAAAATCTCGCTGTCGCCCTTCGAGGCGATTCTGCAGCCGGAATAATGCCCGCACGTGATCAAACAGGCGGCGACGGTCGACGAGGGGGCCAGCCGCACTTCTGTGTATACAAACATCCAGACAGAGCCCAGAGAGAGAGGAGGAGGAAAGAGAGGGGGGAAGGAGGACTGCCGGAGTTGCGGAGGCGGCAGGCTGCGATAGGCGACGCCGAGTAGGGGGCCCGGGGCTCGCGTGGCGGATGCCGGCGAAGTGCGCCCAGAACGCCAGCGAGACTTTTGTTATCGGTCACGAGCCGTCGCTTCCGGCCACGGCTCGGAGAAGGCAATATCCGGGGTGCAAACGCGAGCGCGCGCCAACAAGCCCGCGCAGCCAACGACCCGACCAGCAACTCCAGGAACACCGTCGGCTTCGCTCGTCTCGCACAAGGTGGAGGCAGGCGACTGCGCATGGCAACTGTGCCAGCATCGAAGCGACGTCCAAAAAACGTCCGAACGACGTCCATAAACAATGACGTCAAAATAACGTCCAAACAACGTCCAAACGATATGGGCCCCTGACTGGGGGAGCTCGCCTGGCAAAGCAAGCACTCCGGAGTCTCGAGGACACTATTTAGCGAGGGTCGCGAAAGGCGGCGTGTACTGAACTAGCTGGCGTCGTACCTTGAGAAGTATAATCTTTTACTAAACACCAAAATCCAACGGGAGATGACCTCGTCATCACGACGAACCCGAGTTTAGAGCTCTGAAAGATACGGGGCCCTTGCCTGAAATGGCGCTCTAATTACTCCAGCGAATATTGAATGTGCTTCATCCCATGTGCCTTTCGACTGCACACTTCTCTGCTATCCTATAAGAGGTACCGTGGGCTTTATTTTCTTCGCGCTGCATGTCCCATCCATGTCGATTATGTCGTTAATTCGCGTTTGTTCTCATACCTACCTCATTTGTTCTGATCTTTTTCTATTGTCTACAGGTATAGGAAGCCGAACTTCAAAAAATCACTAGGCTTTTGTCTAGCGTGTGATACACAGCAACTGCTCAGCCATAGCGCTGTAACTATACCAGGACACAACTTTAAAAAAAAAAGCAGTAGTAACAAAAAGCCAGGGTCCACAGCGGTCCAATCACAACAGTGAACAAAATCATCGTTTTAATGTTTGACAGCATAAAACAAGCCGGATGCATCAGAACTCTTGAGCTTATAATTTCGTCCTGTGGTTAGCTTATTTTGGGAACAAAAGAATCTTTACAATACCGGTGTAGTTTTTGTCACTGAGAAATTCTGTTGGGCGATCCGAAATGTGGGCGGAGCTTCACCGATGACTTGAGTTGTATCCGACTCTAGCTGAATTAAACTAAAAAAAAATTCCCGCAGCAGTACCACAGGGGACCCTAACTCTTTGTTCTGTCTGCGCCTATATTTTATCAGAGACATCGTTGCTAAGGCAAGCGGAGGCGACAGGAGGAAGTTCGCTGCTGTGTGTATGCTGTGTTTGCCCTCGAAAAGCACAAGGCTACATCACCATGCGCACAGCCCAAAACTGCGCGCGCACACACACACACTCAACGTTCAGTTCGCCGTCAATAACAAAAAGCCCGCGCAAGCCCACGTAGCGAGAACCAAGCGCATACGACAAAGAGTACAAACCCACTTGTTTATGAATTATTCCCGGTGCCATCTGATACGCAGGCTCCTTCCTGTACCATGGTTAGGAAAAAAATGGGGATGGGGAGGGGGTCGACAGATCCCGGGCAAAGTGATCGAATGCAGCCGCTTTTCCACGCTTTCAAAAGTCCCGTATGTAACGAACGGCGCTGGGGACTGTACACACGAACAGAAACTCGGCTGCAAACGCCCCGAGCAAGGCCGGACGACGTTTTACAAAGAATTCTTTTTTTCCTTCACAGATCGAACCGTTCGGAACAAAACAATAATAAAGCTAGGATAGGGGGGGGTGGTATACTATGAAGTATAAGGTGGTAGGTGAGGTTGTTTAGGGAGGAGGAGGGAGGGGGGGGGGGGGTGCGCGATGAAGATAACTGTAAAGCCGAGGCATACGACCTCGACCGAACAGTGGTGGCGCGCGCTTAGCGCCGCTCGGCACCCCCGGTATACTCCGCATCAAATCGCGATACGCAACCGCTGGAAATGAAAAAAAAGGAACAAATAAATAAACCGGGCCGTTTCTGCGCCGAGCAAAGGCGGCGCGCGCGATCGCGCGAGTAAAGCGACACTATAGCTTCCAGAAGACTACACAAACAACCCGTCGCGACTCGCCTGGTCACGTGGTACCTCCGGCTAGATAGATACGCGCGGGAATAAAAAAAAACAAAGAAATAAAAAAGCGGGAGGAAACGCGACGGAGCCGTCGCGCCAAAAACAAAAGCCGATAGTAGACGGAACCGGCCGCAGAGTTGCTGCTGCTGTCGCTGTAGGCCGTAGTTGCAGCATGTGTTTTGCACGAACCATGCCTTCCTCCTCCATATTTACCCTCTCCCCCCCCCCCCTCTTTCCCGACTACCCCGTTCGTGTTGCTCCCCCAGGATTCCGTGCAGCTGGTAGAATAGGCCACAGCGACAAGGCGAACTCAAGTACATGTCGTCGAGCGCACCGTTGTGGAGGCGTCGTTGCGTCGAGAGGAGTTAGTAACGCGTCGCGGGGATTCAAAGTATCACAATTATACGGGGGGGGGCGAGAAAGCCTACAGCGAGCACCTGTTTAACGCGGCGACGGATTAAATGCTTGACGGGTGAGCGGGGGGGGGGGGGGGGGCTGTAAGAAGGGAGGAAGGCGCGGAAAGGGGGGTAATATAACACACCGTGCGTTTCTCTCACCTTCATCGTCGAAAAGATTAAGATCCTGCTGTGACCTGCGACGCTCAGAGAAGAGCCGAATGTGTTCCAGCTCGCTGAGCCATCTCCACTGAGCCGGGACCTATTTGAGGCCGCATCTAAGCCGTGATCAACTGCTTTAAATAGTGTTCACTCCATGTTCGGCACTGTAAGTGTTATATATAATTGGTTTTTTGGGGAAAAGAAATGGCGCAGTATCTGTCTCATATATCGTTGGACACCTGAACCGCGCCGTAAGGGAAGGGATAAAGGAGGGAGTGAAAGAAGAAAGGAAGAGAGAGGTGCCGTAGTGGAGGGCCCCGGAATAATTTCGACCACCTGGGGATCTTTGACGTGCACTGACATCGCACAGCACACGGGCGCCTTAGCGTTTTGCCTCCATAAAAACGCAGCCGCCGCGGTCAGTGTGACTGAGTTCGTTCGAGAACGAACTGCCTTTGGGAGCGGACTACTAGATTAGCCAGTGCACTCTTAGTGGACTTTTCATATCTACAGTGAAAAAAGCGCTTGAAAGCGGTCATATATCTTTAAATGCAGGCAGTGCTTCTGAAAAGCAAAAAATAACAGCGCGACGTCGTCATCCTGAGGCTCATGGAAGCGCTCTTCGCCGAATCTATTGCTGAGGGGAAGACCCCCTGCCGTCTCAAGTCGTTCGTTAGGCTGATAGCAAAATCGACGCACGGTGTGGTGCTCAAGGTTTGTTCCGAAAAGACCGAGAGACGTGCCATCACCATAGTTCTAGGAGCTCGGTTTGAGACCTTCGTGGTTCTGGTGGCCGGTGGAAGCGGGCTGGTTGTCTGATTGCTAGGAAACACCGGTTAGGCTGGAAATGCGAACAGAAATCTTCATCAAACGCGCGCAAGAAGTTTTGCGCTCAAAAAATCCCGGCAGGAATCAGATATTTAACTGAGTAATCTGAGGGGCCAGTTGGTAAGACATATTATAAACAAAAACGTAGTATATGGACGGGACGAATAAGGGACGAGAAAACCGTCCTGTCTTCGCCCTTCTTCGTCCCGTCCATATGCTGCGTTTTTGTTTATAATAAGAATAACATAAAAGAACGCAAAATAAATTCGCCCATAACGGGGCAAGCGTCAGTGAAGACCTATGATGGGGATGCCCGTGAACGACGACGAGAGTATGTTGCAATACTGCCGCCTCGTGTAACGAGAAAACATCAAAACGCGCACAAACACAAGCTAATAATAATAATAATAATAATAATAATAATAATAATATTAATAATAATAATAATAATTAATAATAGTAATTGGTTTTGGGGGGGAAAGGAAATGGCGCAGTATCTGTCTCATATATCGTTGAGACACCTGAACCGCGCCGTAAGGGAAGGGATAAAGGAGGGAGTGAAAGAATAAAGGAAGAATAGGTGCCGTAGTGGAGGGCTCCGGAATAATTTCGACCACCAGGGGATCTTTAACGTGCACTGACATCGCACAGCACACGGGCGCCTTAGCGTTTTTCCTCCATAAAAACGCAGCCGCCGCGGTCGGGTTCGAACCCGGGAACTCCGGATCAGTAGTCGAGCGCCCTAACCACTGAGCCACCGCGGCGGGTGCACAAACACAAGCTCTGGGTGGTTTCTGCGTGTGTAGCAGCAAATCAGATTGAATGCCCCCTAGTTTCACGCTCTGGCGTTTCGTCGAATCACCACCGCGTTACAGTGAAGTGAAAATAAAGTAAAGAAAGAAATATTCTTACTTCTTTCAAGGAAAACAAGAGGTTGAACGCCTCTTACCTCCTCTGATAATCTGGTTAGTCGCCTAATAATTACTCTGGGTGAAAAAAAGGCTTATTTCAGTTTCTTTCAAGGAAAGAATTTAAGAACTTTACGTTGCTTGAGAAGGGGAGGGAACCTGCAGCCAGCAACAGTGTACCGAACTCTGTCAGTGGTCAATCGGAACCAACGCGTGGGGTTTAGGGAACCAAAAGCTGGCGCATGTAAGAAAGCTGTCACCGACCCGCACACGAACGCTGCACGCAACTGCTTTCCACTTGGGCGCGCACACAACAGCGCGTCGGATAAGAACAGCGTAGCGGCCTCGGTCGATTACAAGCGCCATTCCAAGGCCGGCGCTCTGGCGAAGCCGATGCGGGGCCCGGCCGATTGCACGCGCACACATATAGGCACGCGTGCGGTGCGCCGGAACTTTCTCTGCCTTGCGGGCACAGTGCGGCCTATTGAGCGTACAAAGGCCGCGCCTCGGGCGGAATAGGGAATCTTTGACGCGGAGCGCGCGGCAACGATATGCCGCTGGCATTGGTGCGTGCGTGCGTATTTTGTGTGAGCGCACGAGTGCGAGACTTGAGTATGCCTTGGGGGCATTCTATAGTGCTGCATGGGACGTTTCGGCCTAAGGTCACTCGAATATGGCCTTTTCGGTATCGAGGAAGCGCATGCGATGTACACGCGCGGACGATATTAAAGGGAACAAGCGACCACGCGTCACTGCGGTCCAGCCGCGCGCTTGGAGCTATGGGGGACTTGCGCTGAAGATTTGCGGTGCCGATTGCAGCGCCATAACACAGTGCCTAACGAGAAGAGGAAGCAGTTTTGGGTAGTACTCTTAGTACTTTTCCGCGCCACCTTCAGGCGCTTATTGGCGTGAGCCTCCGCGCTGTGTCGAAGGCGCACGTGCCGTGCGTCAGCTATCTGGGCTACGCCGAGAGAAGCTAGGAAATGAATGCTGTCAGCCAAACGCGCAGAATGTGTTCTCGAGTTTGCAGCGGCCCAAGCGGCTGACAAAAGCAGTTTTGAGTCACCGAATGAAACAATTGCAGTGTCACCTCGGCAGCGCAGGTTCCCCATACTAAAAACTACATAGGCACGCCTCCCAGCTTCCTTCCGAGTCTTGCGCTTTATAATTGGGGTGGGGGGGGGGGGGGGGGGGCTGTACACGGCTTTTTATTAAATATTTTTAATGCAGGAGCCCATTAAGAGGATTACACTGCACTTCAAGAAAACGGCGTTTGTCGGTGAATCGTACTGAAACATGCACTGCACTTGCTGTACGCAGCTTGCCAACACACGCAGTACAGTAGACATAGAAACTTTGCATAGCACAACTGTTGCCCCCGAAGCTTCGGTCCATCATTACCTGTTCGAACAAACGAACGGAATGTCTGCAAGAAAACGCTTGGATACTCGTCCCTGCACCGAAAACGGTTTACGTAGCTAAACAGCTGCATACTAAGCGTCCGTGTAGTTAAACAGTCGTGCATCAAAACTTCCGGTGACTTAATCTTCCGCCCACAGGAATTAAGTGTATAGGGTGATTGGCACGCGTACAATGAGTAAAGTTCTGCATCGAGCACACGCGAATACGGGCACCGGTTCTTCAAGGAGCGCCGATGCTCGATTCGTGCGGAGGCGGTCCTTGGTTCTCCGATCGGCGTCGGATTATTACACGCGCAGTGGGGCCTCACAGCGGAAAACCGTTTACGTTGCTTCGTGACCGACGGAAGCTCGCGCCACGGTGGTGGCTGCGCTGCCGGAACCCCTCCTCCTCCATCATCGGCCTTCGCACCCGAAGGTGCCGAGTAGGAACCGCAAGAAGAAAAATAAAGGCCCTCATTTCCCACGGCGCCGGAAACACCTGTCGACGAAGCGCGCACGACCATGCTCAGCCAACATTGCAGAGGGCTCAGGTGCCACTCGATTCGAATGCCTTGCCTCAGGTGCCTCAGCCCAGAACTGAGCACTCTCTGAAAGAGCCTGGGGTGCCTCAGCCCCGAACTGAGCACTCTCTGAAAAAGCCTGGATGCCTCAGCCAAGAACTGAGCACCCCCAGAAAGCGCCTGGGGTGCCTCAGTCCCAGAACACTGAGCACTCCCTGAAAAAAAATCCTGGATGCCTCAGCTCAGAACTGAGCACTCCCTGAAAAAGAGTATGGGATGCCCAAGCTCAGAACTGAGCACTCCCTGAAAAAGAGCCTGGAATGCCTCAGGCCAGAACTGAGCACTCGATCCCTGAAAGCGGCTGGGGTGCCTCAGGCCAGAACTGAGCACTCGATCCCTGAAAGCGCCTGAGGTGCCTCCGGCCAGAACTGAGCACTCGATCCCTGAAAGCGCCTGGGTGCCTCAGGCCAGAACCGAGCACGTCCCTGAAAAGCGCTGAACAGGAAACGAAGGATCTATAGTGGAGGAAGGATGTATTCACAGAACTTGTTGGCCTATAGTTGTCTCACTACTCTGAACCGACAAAATAACATTGTCTTTTAATCACAATTGTGAACAAACTCGCAATATTCGGTTAAATACTTCCATTTATAAATTTCCGACAGATGTTACCGCTCTTCTTTCTTTAGTCCTTTTCGAGAAATTTCAAGAGATCTCAATCCTCCAGACTTGTTTGCACTTGTTCAGCTGGGAACAGGGCATTGCAAATAGAGCAAGGGATTAAAAAAGTGATGAAAATGAATTCACGGTGTTGTTTACAAGAGTATAACGAGATGGTGAACAAAAATGTGCCTCGCTGCTGTAGGTAGGGTATTTAACAAAAATTTTCCACAGGGTGCAATTAAAAAAAAAGTGGCGAAATTAAAAGCCATTAGACTGAAAAAAAGTATGTTCCCTTCTACACCAGTCTAGTACTTGTGAATATAGTCCTATAAATTGCGAAGCACTTACGCTACCACCGCATTTGCCTCGATATTATCGCAGAAGACTGACGGCGACTTAACGTTAAGGGCTCCTTCCATTGGTGACCCATTCATGGGAGGCGAAGCGCGTACGCTTAAGATGGTTCTCCACAGCAGGAGCCAGTAGTTCGGTGGCGCGGATTGCAAGGCGGTATAACGTGCCCCCATTATTCTATAACGGCATGCAGACAAGAGCCCCGTTGGCGGATGCGACTCACCGCTTATGTCGATATAGCGAAATTTGGCACGTTCTTTCGAGAAAGAGGACACCGCGATCCTTCATTTCAACGCAACTGTCCTGTCCGAGAGCTTAATAAAAAAAAAGGAAGTTACACCCGATGAGGCAGAACTCACTGGGTAACCCTCGTAGCACGAGGAAAACAGGTTCCAACGAATCCGTTAGGTATCTGAAAAGGAAAAATCATTCCACTTAACGAAAGTAGGGAATGCACGTTTTACCAGCGCAATTATAAGCAGGCTGCTTATTCCAGCGATAAGCGACCGCTATCAACAGTTGGGAGCCGCCCGCGGCGCGCTTTATCGCCACCTAACTATTCGGCCGCGAAACTTCGCTCACTAATCGCTGAGCCAGCAGTAACGAAGTGCGAAGACAGGCGAAATAATCCATTAAGACAAAAGAAAACAGAGTAGGACAGCTCACGACAGATATTAAAACCCCAGTGGGGCGCGTGTGACAGCAGGCACCTCGGTTTGTGTCTCGCTGGCGTGACCGATAACAGGCGACCGTGGTGTGGCGCAGCGAGCCGCATGCCTATCTCAACTCTGCTGCTTAGGTTCGCTCCCCTAAAATCACTTTAGTATTACTTTCGCATTGCGTTGTTTTGTACTGCATTGTAACCACACCGTTAGGTGTTGTGTTTCGTTCTTCATGAATGCATTCAGTCCCAGGCCCAGGCTTCCCCTACACGGATCATCATTAAATAAAAACAGTGCGAATAAATGGGACAGGTGCGGACATATACAACGCCCCGTTTGTCTGCACATCTGTCCAGTTTCTGCACAGATTTTCATGGATGACCAACTGTTAACAACCAGTCCAGCTACAAATTATTGCGTCGATCGCCAAGCAACACAGCTAATCGACCCAATATTGGAAATATATTGGCAAATGACGGTCCAATAAAGGGCCAGTTTGAAACCAGCCAATTCCAATATTGGGCCGATTACCTGTGCTGCACTGTCTTTGGGCCGCAGCAGATTAGCGCGGTAGTTTTAGGTTACGACATTCGACGACGTCGTTTTTCTCGGTCCAAACTCTCACATTCAGCGGGTCGTTTGAGAGACCGCAGTAAAGGAGCCAAGTTAGCATGCCGATACCAAACACAGACTGCAATGCGAAAATGATTAAGGGCGGGAAACAGGAGGGGCAAATGGACCATAGGCCTGCCAAGCAGCCACGGCGCAATAATTCAGCTCAGGTCTTGCCAATGCTGACGATGAGTAAGACTTCGAGTTATAGTATTGGCACCCGCACTGCAACGCCTTCCGCTCCCCGAATTTCAGCGGCGTCAGTGTGTGACCTTAAGCATAATCGGTGTCCGGTGCTTGCCTAGTCAGGGGCTTTCGGCGAAGCGTGCAATAATAAGCGCCGCGTAGCGGCGATGAGTTAGTTTCCTGGACTTGAGCTTGCATACAGGAAATGTGCAGATTGTTGTCCGTCGTTAAATAAATGTAACGATACGAAAATCCCGCTCCGAGCTCCGCACGCTTCCTGCGCCTGCCACGGCTGAGGGTTTCTTGAGAGGAGACAGCTTGGCATGAAATCAATGTACAACGCTGAGCCCAGTAACAACTCACGGCGCTGGCTTAGTTGCTGCCGTTGCGTCCTGCTACTGAATATGAGGTCGCGGGTTCGAATTTGGATGCGGACACCCGCGTGTTTCATTGATACTGAAGTGTGGAACTGGTCTCGTGTACTGAGACTTCGCTGCACGTTAAATAAATAATTGGTTTTTGGGGAAAGGAAGTGGCGCAGTATCTGTCTCATATATCGTTGGACACCTGAACCGCGCCGTAAGGGAAGGAATAAAGGAGGGAGTGAAAGAAGAAAGGAAGAAGAGGTGCCGTAGTGGAGGGCTCCGGAATAATTTCGACCACCTGGGGATCTTTAACGTGCACTCACATCGCACAGCACACGGGCGCCTTAGCGTTTTTCCTCCATAAAAACGCAGCCGCCGCGGTCGGGTTCAAACCCGGGAACTCCGGATCAGTAGTCGAGCGCCCTAACCACTGAGCCACCGCGGCGGGTACGTTAAAGAACCCCAAGTGGCTAAAATTACACCAGAACCCTCCAATCTGTCTCGCAGATCATAGCATTGCTTTGGCACACAAAAATCAAGGGATATGCAATGCGAAACATACATAGTCGATAGAAAACCTACAGACAGCCTATAGACAACCTACAGATTGGGCACACACTTTTAGGCTTTTTCTATTGAAAGTCTGGTCTAACGTCCCAAGGCGACTCAGGCTATGAGGGACGCCGTAGCAGCGGGCTTAGGATAATTTCGACCACCTGGGGTTCTGTAACGCGCACCGACATCGCACAGTACACGGGCCTCAAGAATTTCGCCTCCATCGAAATTCGACCGCCGCGGCCAGGATCGAACCCGCTTTTTTCCGGCGGCTTTCTATAGACAGTCTATAGACTACGCATAGACAAAAGGAAATATCCAGAGAAAGGCAATATAGCCTATGAAAAGTCTGTAACAGTCTACAAACCATTTTTATAAGGGGAGTTCGAATGATATATATGCGCGATTTGCTTTGAACCGAAGCTACACGGACCAACTGGCCCGACAGCAAACCGAAGCTACACGGACCGACTGGCCCGACAGCAAACCGAAGCTACACGGACCAACTGGCCCGACAGCAAACCGAAGCTACACGGACCAACTGGCCCGACAGCAAGCTCCGCTAGGCGGATCCATCGGATGACATAAATAAGCGGCGGAAGCGAGACGGGCGAGCAGCCAGCGATAGGAGACCCCGTTGAGGCCGTCAGCACTGCAGGTTTGGCCGGCACACGTGCACACTACACTGTGGCGGCGACGACGAATGTGGGCCGAGCGCAGAGCGGACGGCCCGACGCGGCCCGACCAGCCTTGATCCCGTTCTCCGGGCCCAAAAACAAGCGCGCCGCATCTATTCAAGAGCGAGGCGGCCGTCGGGCTGTACGTGACAGCGGCCTCCGAGATTCCTTTCCTCCTCGAGAACAACAGGAGGATTTTACAGGAGCATAGACACCTAACTTTTGGGTACGTGTTTTCTTCTTTGTAATGAGGCGTAAGGCATTATTACACACGGATTACCACGCGGTATTCTCCTACGACCGCTAAATAATTTATAATCGAATTTCTTTCTCGTGCTGTTCCTCTAAAATGAACTAATCACGCGCACAACCTGGACACATTTCTTATTGTGTAAATGTTTCGTACATATCACTTCTCCCCCTATCTTCTCTTCCTGTCCCCTCACCTCTTTCATTTCATTGCTCCATTCTGCCTCCTATCCTTTATTTCCGCTGCCCCAGCTCAGGTGCTTCAGTATCGATGGCAGATGCCGGGGCTAGCAAAATATTTTCCTTCCTTTTTACTATTATTTTAATAAAAAAACCACTACCACCATCTCGTGCTGTTTCTCAGTGGTGAGGGCGCTCGGCTACTGAGCCGGAGTTCCCGTGTTCGAACCCGACCGCGGCGGCCGCGTTGCAATGGAGGCGAAACACAAAAGACGCCCGTGTGCTGTGCGATGTGAGTGCACTTTAAAGATCCCTATAGGTGGTCGAAATTATTCCGGCGCCCTCCACTACGGCACCTCTCTCTCTCTCTTCTTTCACTCCCACCTTCCTCCTTTCCTTTACGGCGTGGTTCGGGTGTCCACCGAGATATGTGCGACAGGTACCGCGCCATTTCCTTTCATCAAAAACTATTTTTCATTTTTTTGTTTCGGTTTCAATAGCCGACCGATGACTTTGACGTCAAAATGTGGTTATAGGCCACATGGGGCATGGAAATTTGCAATATAATCTGTGCTTCTGCATTCGTTGTCACTGACGCAGGAGGACTTGACGCAGAATAGAGACCGATTCGCCCACTACGCTGTACAAGTCACGTATACAGGCGTGAAACAACGCATGAGCTGACACCGCTATCTACTGACGCGTTACGGCGACAGTGCTTGATAAGACGCCGTTACGCGACACGATGCACGGTGCACTGCCAGCAGTGATTCGTGCACGACGCAACAAAGGCACTACTGCAACGGTCCTTCACGTTTGAAGGTCACTAGCATTGCACTTTCATTCCCTGGCGCCCTATCGTTTGAACTTCCTGCCACTTCTATCTATAGGCGGATGATATCCAAGGGCCGTCTTTCACAAGAAATCGTCCCCACTCTCCACTCGGACGGCGTAACCACCACCTCTCGTCGATATGTTTAGCCCTCCCTGATCTCCCTTCTCTCAAAAAGTCATTGAAATTCGCTTCATTGTCTCTCCCTAATTCCCCGAGCGTTCCAGTCACCAAATGCACAATGACTTCGCGTTTCTACACTTACATCCCTAAAATGTCTCGAAAGGAACCTTCGCCGGCCATCGGGTACAGCACCTTCACGAGGACGCACACCACAAACAACCACATGTGCAAAGTGAGTCGCGCCGAAGTGCACACGCTTCCCAAAATAAAACAGAGCACGACAGCGGAGACAAACTTTGATCACGGCGAGCTCTGCGCGTGTATACAGCATGGCCGCACGCGGAATATCCGGTTGATCAGTAGTACAGTTTTGATGTTGATCTTATCAGTGGCAAGGCGGAGCAGCCCAATTTTTGCACAAACGCGCGTTCTGTTTTACTTTTGGGTCACCTGTACACAGTGCGGGTACGTTGCAGCAGCAGGGAGTTCTGGCGCAGAGAAATACAGAGCAAAAAAAAAAGCTGGAATTTTGAAGACGAGGCGGAGGAGGTAACGCGAGAGGTTCATTACAAGGGAACAGCAGCGTTGCGCAGGTAACAGATTAAAAATGGAATAACGCCCCCTAGGAGACAATGTCTCGACAGCGGGTTGCGGAAATTCCAGGTCAGTAATAAAAATTGACTTTTGCTGCACCCGCATTGCACGAATGCCTGAGCACTTTCTAAAACTACTTTGCACTCTTTCGTTTCTTTTCCCGCTTAATTAGCTCTAATTGAGCGTTACATAATATACGTCGCGCATATGACGTCACAAAACATTTTTTTATTCCAGACGTCGATGTAACCTATCAACACTCTTGACGTGCACGGTGACACGTGACCACATATGCAATTTTGTCACATTTATTTCACCTAATTAGCTCTAATTAATTAATCTCCGCACCATATGACGCCACACCATTTTTTTTTCGTTCCAAACATCAATGTGACCCACCCACACTTTTTGACGTCCACTGTGACACGTGATTCCGGACGCCATTTTGTCGCATTTTTTCACTTAATCGGCTCTAATTAATTAACTAATTACCCCACATGCACCTCATGATTTCCCCTGCGAGATATTTTTTTATGCTATATCTAATGCAACCATTCTTTTTCTCACAACTGAGTTCGTTCGAACGTTATCGTGATGACAAGCTCGTGATGACACGAAACCACATAGCCATGCAATGCTTACGCATTAAAAAATAAAGAAAGTGGCGCCACACTCAAACGTATCCATGTTCGTGCAAAGCACACTTAGCATCGATTTACACTGGAGCACACTGCATGCACTATAGGAAGTGAAGCGGCACACTCGATCCCTAAGAGATGCTCGTGCCCCTCATAGCTCGGCAATAGCCTGGAAAGGGACTCCATGTTATGGTCCCTGTATGCCGTCGAACATGAAGAGGCAAAAGAACAATGACAACCGAACAGCCCGACCCAAGACAGATGCAAAAAGCCAGTCTTACTGACGACGGGCGCGTCGCGAGCAAGATCAAAGGGACCTCCTCCTTATCCCGTGCCATGTCCTATTTCTAGCAGGAAGCACCATCGTAGTACTGCCGTGCACCCAGACATCATAGAGGTAGGCGCCACAGAAACGCCAAGCAAACAAGATCAAATTGAGCCACGAGGAACGGTCCAAATCCCCGGAGAAGTCTCGGCGCAATATCCGCGCTGTTTGCTATAGCACACCATCTGTACCGTCACGAGGTGCGAGAGTATACCGCGTACAACGAAACGACAATGTACAACCTCAAAGAGGAAATGCTAGTCACAAGGATTGCCTGTTGCTGCCAGGCAATCCCGCTAAGCCGAGTCGGCGACGGAGGTCAAGAAAGCACCCGCGCTTATCTGGACTCTGGCGACGGGCTGCATGGCCTGATAGGCGGGGCTATCGCGCATTTTATACGGGCTGTTGTGGCGTGCGCGTGCCACCGCCCTTTTATTGCGGCAGGCATGAAAAAAAGAGCGCCTGGCGCATGTACGTGTGTCCAGCATCGTGCGGCCGAGGACACATGTATGCGTGTATAGTCCAGCCAACTTTTGATGCTACGCCATCGCCATGCCCCACCGCGGTGGCTCAGTGGTTAGGGCGCTCGACTACTAATCCGGAGTTCCCGGGTTCGAACCCGACCGCGGCGGTCGCGTTTCGATGGAGGCGAAACGCTAAGGCGCCCGCGTGCTGTGCAATGTCACTGCAAGTTAAAGATCCCCAAGTGGTCGAAATTATTCCGGAGCCCTCCAATACGGCACCTCTTTCTTCGTTTACTCCCTCCTTTATCCCTTCCCTTACGGCGCGGTTCAGGTGTCCGCCGATATATGAGACAGATACTGCGCCATTTCTTTTCCCCCTCCCCCCCAAAAGCAATTATAAACCACCGCTATGCTATGGTATGTGGTATACAGGGTGTTTCACCTAAGACTTTACATAATTTTTAAAAATAGGCTTTTTGAGTTAGAAGAACGCTTTTTCCGATATAGCACTGTCAGCGGTGTAGTACATCCAAATAGAATGAAGACGTGTTAGCTAGCGTGCTAATTAACTAATAATGAATAGTTAACTTTTTAAATATTACTTTAGGCCCTTTAATTATTGAGAGGCGTATAACCCACCGTAAGTAATGTCTACATCAGTTTATAAAATTTCGGAAGCGCGTTCGACCTCGGCGATGTGGCCCAACAAATGTTGGCTATTTCGACGAGTAACGTTCACAGGAGAGGTTGCTTTGCCAGCAAGCTTCTCGGAAGGGCATGTGTTTTGGTGCGATGTAGCCAAAATTTGTTGGGCTAAAGCATCGAGGGCAACCGCGTTTTCGAAATTGTAATAACTGATACGGATATCACTTATGGTGACACCACAAGCCTTTCAATAAATAAGGAGCCAGGCAGTAATAGTTAGAAACTTAATTAATCAGTATTACTTCAACGGCCTGCTATTGGCACGTCTTAGCTCTATTCTGATGTACTACACCGCTGACAATCCTATGCCGAAAAAAGCACTCTTCCAACTCGAAAAGCCCGTTTTTAAAAATTGTGTAAAGCCTTAGGTGAAACACCCTGTATTCCATGTTACCGGTATGTAGGATTTAACGTCCCTACACCGCGGCATGCACGCACGTTGTCCGTAGAGCACGGCTTCGAATTAATTTCGACCACCTACGGTTCTTTCTTTCCAGCAAGCTTACTAATCTGTTGTTGTTACCCTCACACAATGGCACATGCAAACATAGGTGGATTGGCAAAGAATTGGGGGGCACAGAGAGTTTTTCAGGTAAATATTTCCTGGACGAAAATAAAATGAATGCCGAGGAAGGAAGAAGTAAACAAAAAGGAACAGTGAAATGAAACGGGAAATGCACAACGCACGCACGAGATCGACACTGATGTTTCAGCCGAGTGGTGTAATGATAATGATAATTGTAAGAAGAAAAATAACACTGAAAAAAAGTTCTCCCTGCCCGACTCTGCCGCTTCACTTCGTTTACCTTCACTTAGAATACACTACGTTAATTACCGCGTGGGTAAACGCAGCGGGCAATTGCGCATGTACGCTCGGATGCGTAACTATACCTCACGGTCATTGTTGTTGTTGTTGCCGTGTATCCGCCCTGCACACTGCGTCAGGCGTTAACCTGCGTCCAATCCTAGGAAAGTTTTCGAGAGTTAAGATTTCAACAGCTCCACGACCGGACAGTGAAAGGAGGCTCGAAACGGAAGCATCAGCACAATCTCATGAGCGCATACATTTGTTTCTTTTTTTGGTATTCGGGGATAAAGCTGCACAAAAAGCTTCCCCTGGAGTGAACAGCGTCGTAATCGAAATCTGACAAAACTATTACCCAGGTCGGTCTATAGATCCCTACCCTTACAAAAATTTATTTAGACAGTCTACAGACTGTCAATTGACTTCTGTCTATAAACTCTATAGACTCTATAGACAAACACTAGAGAACAGTCCACAGGCAATAAAAATCTTATAGGCAGTCTATAAACAATCGCTAGATTTATGGCCATACACATTTAGTAGACTTGTCTATAGACAATGGATAGACAAAAAATATCTACAGGAGGGCAAGTCCATAAGAAGTCTATAGACCACTTTTGTGAGGGCCATATGGCCTTCGTTATCTTAGTTTTCTGGACAAAACGCGAATCTTTATTTGAAGTTTTGTGCGGCTCGCACGCTCCACATTCCACCAGAAGCAAACCTGCATTCTCGGGGATTTGAGACTCCATTTAAACGGCGTTTCACTCCATTAACAGTGCCGCAAGTACCTCGGGCTTATCAACACCATGTTTCCTGTTCAAACGCACTCGCCGGCAGTAATATGCACATCCTCGGTTCCTCATCGCTGAGGATGTTGCTGAGCATTGCTCCACACCACTCGTGCACCAGTGACGTCACACTTTCTCGCCACCCACGCCCCGGGCCTCACTGCTTGCTCAAGTGCTAGAAAAAAAAAACATCCACCAACGTGGGATGGTTTCAGTGCAGCTTCCGTGCGATAAAAGTGCTTTGGTCTTTTGTCCCTACTCAAACGCGAAGTTCCGCGTGCGCTCTGCAACTATAAGAGCTCTTTTCTCATCCAGAAGCAGACAGCGTGTACGAACGTATCTGGCGCGTTGCTAGGCGTGGATACCAGGCGTCGTTGCACATGAACTGTTGCGCCGGCGAACGCTTCTTGAAACACGCCATCTTGTGGTAAGAATCTTTTAGGTGCTCCTTTCGATCCGCTCATGGAGATTCAGCGGATGCTATGACAGCGTATTTCATTTAAAAAAAAGTTCCTGCAGAGAGAAAGAGTGCAAGATAAGAGGGAAGGCAGAGATGCTAACAAGAAGAGTGTTCCGGTGTCTGTAGAGAAGCTACAGGTCAAAGCCCTAGTTTATGGTGTATGGGGGTTTAACGTCCCAAAGCGACTCAGGCTATGAGAGGCGCCGTAGTGAAGGGCTCCGGGAATTTCGACCACCTGGGGTTCTTTAACGTGCGCTGACATCGCACAGTACACGGGCCTCAAGAATTTCGCCTCCACCGAAATTCGACCGCCGCGGCCGGAATCGAACCCGCGTCTTTAGGGCCAGCAGCCGAGCGCCATAACCACTCAGCCATCAAAGCCCTAGTGATTAGGACACGTGATTAGGGGGATGGACAAGTACGTCGGAAAAAGGATGGCAGGGTTGGACACCGAAAAAGTGTACGGTGAGTATTTAACAGGAGCGACCCGACCCGCTGGAAAGACCTGGTGAAGAAATTTGGCGGAGAGATTTGGCGGAGAGATCTGGTGGATGTATAGCTATAAGAGGGCTATGGGAGAGGTTGCGAATGGAGACAGTTCAGCTCAGGAAGACGTTGAAAAAAAGGTCCTTAGAAACATCGACCCTACATAGGCAAGTGGGATAAGCAGAAACAGTGGGAAGGTAGAAAATTCCAAATAACCGTATAACGAATTCGTCCATTAACCTCCTCGCCACATTGTACCCTAACGTTGCGTGCACCCTATGTGCTGTGGCGTTTGGGCAGAAAGCTTTGCTCCCGGTTTTTGTCCCTGTTCCCATTGAATAACAGCGCCTTACACCGCATCCGCCCAATTCCACCACCTCACCGTCGTCTCTCTCATACCAAGGCTTAAGCCTAGAGAGGACGTATTAGCCTGGACGGATTAACGCACGTCTGCTGCGCATGCGCCGCGACAGGTGTGCGCCCCCACCTTGCTCCGCGCCGAGAAACTGTGCGTGCTCAGGATGCGTACGTTAATCCGTCTCTACGCTATGCGAAAACTCTCCAATTTCTAGCGCACTCAGTACACGTTGCAGCGCGGAGACATCTCTTTAGCGAGCAATTTAGAGACGAGATAGCGAGACAGAAGAGCTCCCACCCGACGTCTCTTTACAAGCTGGCGCGCGGCGGGCTTGTTTACAGCGAAGCACGCATACCCGTACAGAGGACGAGGAGGCAATGAGAGAGAGAGAGACGATATATCCCTTCGTGGCGGCTGGGACCGAGAGACGCGCCAGCCAAAAGACCGCGACGCCGAAGCCGGCGCAAGAACAACTTGGGCGACCGGTGCCAACAAACGGGCCGACAGTCCCACGGGCGCAGCAGGTGTCTGTCCCTGGAGAAGTGATGAAGAACGAAGAAAGAGAATGGAACGCCCGCGGAGGTGTACATGAAAAGAAGAAGCACCGACGAAGCCTGGGGACAAGAGTCTGTACAGGCCGTGACTAGAAGTGAAAAATTGCGCGGCATTTAGTCTAGTTGGTTGGCCATACTGATAATGGACAGCGCACAGGAAACACTGGGACACGAAAGGCTGGTACGTGAAAACAAACCGACTAGCACCGGTCAGAACCGGTTCACCAGCGAAACTGCGTGGATTTAAAAATGCTCGTTTTTCCCTTGCCTTTTTCATGGTGTCTAAGGAGATAATTACAAAAAGAACATCAATTTTATTAAGGCAGCCACAATGAGGCGCTCGAGTTACGTGAGATTCCAAAACAACGTTGTATAGCGAGCAGTATGCGCGACGTCGGGGACCCTAAGGAAGTTGTTCTTGTCCAGACCATTAAACAGACAACGTCAAACAAGGCTGCTTCGATGGACAGCGGTACAGAGATCAGTAAATAGAAGTAGAAATAACTCCATCTGTGAAGCAGGCCGTTCCCTTGGGTCGCCTGACATCCGCCAGAAGTTATACGAAGTGCTTTGTTTTGTTGGGTTTAATACTCACCATGCGTTAAACGCAAGGTTAATGTGAATGCTTTGTGGCAAATAACTACAATGACTTAGCACCTCACAATTTGTTCAGAACGTCTGCTTCTTTTAAAAACGAAACACAAGAAACGAACACGATCGCTTTTTTCCCCTGGGAGTACGCTCGGGTGCAGCGGAGTGTGTTCCTCATAAAACTGTGCGAAATGATTTTTTTGTTCATTTCTCGAGTTTAGTGTACAAACAAAACACCATACCTCCGTAGAGTTCTCATGTCGGTTCCTCTTGATTTCTGAGGTTAAAGTTGAGTGTAAGGTAAGTGTGCCCAATGCGAAGTCTAGATATCACTTAAAGCGAAGGTGAAATGGTTTTTTTTTTAGAATTTGAGGTTATTCAAGAAATACAATTTATGGAGCTTCAAGGTAAAGCATGCCAAGTATTTTTTCGCCAGCATTTAAAATAGTGACGTAATCAGCGATTAAACCGCAGCGATAGTCAGGCTTCTCTGCGCTACGTTAGAGAAGTGCGGAGAAACTCGCGATGACGTCATTGTTGCCGAAGTTTGGGATGTCCGCTACCTTCGCCCACGAGCTGCAGTGAGCCTTCCAACACCGGCAAGCAATGCTTCGTGGGGTTCACCGTCGGTCGCGTTGGTTTAATTCCTTGAAACAACCGTTTATTAGCTGGAAACAGCGCCGCCCCATATGACGTCATCGTTGCGGCCTCTGCCCATCGCTGCGCACTGCACAGAAACCTGACCGCCAATGCGGATTTATTCTGCGCTTACGTCACCATTTCAAATCCTAGCACAAAAATATTCCGCATGTGTTACCTCCCAGTTTCACACATTCTACCCCTTTAAACTCGTCGAATTCTAAAACCTCTTCACCAGCCCTTTAAATGAACCGTTCTTAATGTGTGAATGACTGCTATTCTCTTAAGAAAGGTGGTAACACATGTAGCGTATTGTTTACTTGAGTACTGCATGTAGACTCCCATTTATCCCTCTGTTTACTAATTTCATGCAATCTTTATAGGGCATGTTGATTTTCTTGATACATATTACACGAACTAAACATCTGAATTTTATACCCCCTCCCCATTTTTATCACTGCCCCCATGCTGCTAAATCGTGGAACGCGAGGTGACTTCTCCTACGCTCTGACGAGCCAACTACTCGTCTGGAAACCGTCGCTCGTCGCCCCGACGACATAGCAACAGAAGGCAGTCAACCGTTCTCTTCTCTGTTTATATCCGAACTCCGTATAAACTGCGCGTCTTTCTCTTTCATAGCATTACTATCAGGCCAGCTGCTAGACGGGCCAGTTGGCCGAGCGTAACAAAAAGTCAGCTCTCAAAACACACAGCGAAACAAAACTTCCGATTGGCATAGCCGCACTCTTCCTGTATTTGAGCGCTCGTTCTTTCCAACGTTTCAGGGTTCCTTGGTTTGTATCTGACCGACGATCTTTCGTTTCACATTTCCAAAGTTCAAGACACGCGAAACGGTTCGTTTACCCCTGCAAGAAAAGAAGCGTGTTGTTCTTTTCCGCCATGGGAAGCTGGCCTTCACCCCTTCCTTTGGAGCCAGCGCGAGAAAAAAAAAATAAAACGAACTGCAAAGCGACGGGCGGAAGAGTCTTCGATTCGCGGCCGGGGAACGAAGTCCGCGGCGTAGACAGCAAACATCGGCGCCAAGGGTGTCCGATGACTGCAGCGACAAGGGACAAGCGAGCTGGGGAAAAAAACAAGGGGGGGGGGGGGGGGGGCAGAGAAAGCCGAGAGATCGAACGGTGCGACGCAGAACGCGCTGGCTCGCCGCTCCAGCGACTGAGGACGAGGAACGTACAAAGTGGATCTACAGACTGGTGCAAAGCGAAGGGAACACCTTACTTATACTCAAGAAAAACAACAATTTTAACAAACCGTGTATAAGGGATCCTTCTCTGGTCCGAATGGCGCAGTACGTCATGAGAAAAAAAAAACTCAATTCGTGCTTTGTCCTCCGAGAATGTTATCTAGGTGCGGCATAAGGTAGCATGTTGGTGGTGGTAGCTATCTATAAATAAAAAAAAAACAATGGAAGGAAAAGGTGTTGCAGGCCACGGCATCTGCCATTGAAACCTGGAGCACCTGAGCTGCGGCTAGCAGGAATAAAAGGAAGGGTAAAGGTAAAGGGGAAATCGATAGTAAGAAAGGATAGGGGTAGAGTGGAAATATACACTATGCACAAATACAGGCATAATGTAGCCATCCTTTTCGAGATTCATTTTTTTTTTCCTTCCTTATCACTGGTGACCCTCATGTTCGACTTGACCAATGGCAAGAAAGCCACCATCACGACGGCCCGAGTCAGAGCTACCAACGGCAGGAGGGCAAATGAGTGAAGTCCTCCAGGGGCCATTGTTGGGCAAGTTGGCTGTGCAACGCGCGTTGCTGTCATGTGTGGTCGAGCGATCCGGGCAGCACCATATGCGCGCAGCGTTTAAAAAAGAAACTAGGCCGGCCCTCTCCAATCGGCCGGTCAAGTCGAGAGATATGCCCTGAAGTCAACAGTTTAACGAAAACTCGTCTGACATCGACTGTACCGTTTTCTTGTGCTCTACCTCATCACTCCATCTCATGTGATCTAACATGTGATCAAGCGCTCTACACTGTGATCTACCTCATGTCACGCATTCTTTCCGTCTGGAAAGGACAGCAGCATTATAGCACGATAGGATTCGTATTATCCGATGGAAAAGGGGTCAGCGGTCGGATGCCAACATCACGAACCTTCAGGACATGAACCTTCGGGACATGAACTTCGGGACATGAACTTCGGGACATGAACTTCGGGACATGAACTCCGGGACATGAACTCCGGGACATGAACTCCGGGACATGAACTTCGGGACATGAACTTCGCGGCAAGAACGCTCCGGGCATGAACACTCGAGTGCAGTGGGGCCATGCAGGGGCCAGAACTTCCCTGTTTACAATGAAAGTTTTCATTAGCACAAACGTCAGCAGTGAACCTGTTTCAGAGGTGCTTTTCTCACCCCCGGGGCTTCCATGTACACGGTTTCGAAGCAAGGAACTGAGCTTCATGAATTTCATTTCAAAGTTGAAAGCATATAGCATCGTTCCACTTACGTCGAAACGTGGCCGACAGAATATTCTAACACTTTAGTGAAACAACCATGAACCGCAAGCGACAACGTGACCCATCCCTCTCCCTCCAGCTGTGCACATGTGGAGGAAATGTGAGAGAGGGGAGGGACAACTGCTTGGCAGACAGCCAACTATTATTATACAGGTTCGGAATATTTTATTTTTTTTACAAAAGCACTTCTACTCTAGACGAAAAAAACTTCCTCTGAACACCGAATTCTTGGCAGAATTAAAAATAAGTGTTCTTGAGGGCAGATTAAGTGTTCCTTCTCATATTTCTTCTCGCTGCAGATGCAACGGCATTCAATTGCTCAATCACTTCCACCTACATATGCCCTATTACTCACGCTCCTGAAGACATCTTGGAAACAAGACAATGGGAGGAAATGCCGCTGGCTAGGAAACAAAACCTAAAATAAGTGCACAATAAGACCGCCTGCGAGCTTACGCAGAAGAACCGTCGCGGACTTCTACGAAACAACGCACTGCCTGGCATAAGAAGGTGACGCCGTGACATCCGCGTCACACGCCCTCCGAGATCACCGGTTTGCCTCGAATGCTTTCGGAGGACAGCGAAGCTCGAGCGGCTCCCCGTACCACACGCGGACGAGACCTAGAAGCGAGTTGTAAAAATAAAAGTGCGCCTCTCTCTCGCTTCGCCCTTCGCAAAATCACGTTGCAGCTCACTGGCCAAGCTTTCAAGCGTGGCGCGTGTCCAGATTTTTTGTTTTTGTTGCAACGACAGCCGTTTTAGGGAACTTTCTCTCTGGGTCAATAATACGAAGTCGCATTCAGCTGTCGCGACCAAGCTGGCGGTCAATACAAACGCTATCCGGGTGGGCGCGGTCCATGTGGATTTTGGGGGTGGACGCTCTACTGTAATTCCTATCTTTTCTTCAGCCCCTAACGAAGTGTGGTTACTGGTTATTAGCAAGTCCGCTCACTCGCTCATTACTGGTACTACGATCAGCCTCACAAACTTCCAGACTTTAACGTAACATTTATTGCCATTTTTAAGTACACCAATAATGATAACGTTTAACCATTTACCAGCTCTCGTAAGCGCCATGTTACTCACGCGCCAGCTAGGCAGACATCGATAAGAAACGCCCCGATCCGATAACAAACGCTCTTAAGTACGCGTTACATGCAAGCGCACGCGATAATACACTCGTAAACTGCGAAGATAAGAAAAGAACGTTACGAAGGTAGCCAATACGATAGCAAGCCGGGCGAATGGTGATACATATTTGAAAAATTACAGCGCGGAAAACGGGGACATCAAGCAGCGCTTGTCCTGTGTTTTCTACCCTTGAAGTCCCCGCTTTCCGCGCTGTAATTTTTCAAAAAGAAGGTAGCCAGTAGCTTACCTGCTGTATAAACCCTCCGCGAACTGAGTGAGCCCGAACACACGTGCGCTATACAGTCAAGAGTCTCGGCCAATAGTTAATTACTCGTTTCAGTATGTTCAGCACAGGCGACGATATACAGTTGAACCTCGTTATAACGAAACTGAAGGGGCCCGGCGGCTACTTCGTTACAGCCCGTGTTAACCGAGCTTCCAATGGGAATCGTCAATCCTTCGTTATATCCATTATTTCGTTAGAACGAGGTTCGACTGTATATACATAAACAAACGCCCATGCACGCCCGGTACGCGCTTTATTCGTACGTTCTTTTCATGCGCTCCGGGGACAAACACAAAAGACGGGGCCATTTATTCCGCTGGCGAGAGAGAGAGAGAGAAAGGCGGAGGCAGGCAAGCAGCAGCTCGGTTCGAAACAACTCGCTTTGCGGCGGCGGCCAATCTGCTCGCCGCCGCCATGAGGTCAAGGTCGAAAGCGCCGGCGGCGGCTGCCTGGCTTTTTATTTCCGACGCACCTTGGCGGGGCTGCAAAAGGAGGAAGGTCCGGAGACGGTCCGTGCTGACCCCGTTAGCGTGCGCGCAGTCACGACGCGCCGCATATATAGATAGGTATACGGTATATGCGGACGAACCAACCAGTGGTTTAAATTTAACGACTACGCGCGCTCCGCGGTTAAGACAGAATGCTATTTAAGTATACGGTTGGTCACCCAGCGGTTCTTGGTCCGCAGGTTTTTTTTTTTTTGAGCAGAAAACTTTGGGAAAACATGACCGCGCTTTGAATACTCGTGACGAATGGAATAAATGCAGGGGGGGGGGGGGGGGTCGTGAAAAGTATGTGTGTAAATTTGAATATTATCATTATTTACATATAAAATCTGTAAGTACCATCACAGCGGTGGCCTACAGTGGTCTGAGCATCCGCCTCGCATGGCATGCGGGAGGTGCGGGGTTCGATCCCCAGTGCCGCCGGGTACCCACCGGTGATACAATGGGTACAAGCTTTCCCCTGGTCTGGTGCTCGGCTTATTTAGGGTGAAATGCTCGGGAAATGGGTCGTTTACCCCACCTTTAGCAGTCGAAGACACATTGTGCCATGGTACTCTTTGGCCGTAGATTCCCTTGTACCATAAAAATCCAAATCACCCCACCTTGAGTAGTCGAAGAACACCTTGTGCCACGGCACTCGTTGGCCACAGATGCCCTTGCGCCATAAACATCCATCACCATCATCATGATTACAATTTGTAAGTAGGTAGTTACACTAGCGTTATTATTGAATGGCCAACATGCTGGAGTAACGAAGTTCAGCTTTCGCAACTCCATCAAACACTGACCCATCTATGATAATCGTTTCATCCGTAATTATCAACACCATCTTCTTCGCTAGCGACTAGCCTGAGTGAAATGTATCATGCAGCATACAGATTCAGCGGTAACGTACAAAACTGAAATCTCTTCGATACCTGAAGCGTCATCTCGTCCGAAACTCGACACCCACAAAGTAATACTCGGAACTTGTTTTCGTATGGGTTTTAAACCGCTGCAGCCAAATCCCTAAGCATTTGTACAGCTAGGTACCTTCCTTTCTTTTTCTTTAATTTCGAAGACACAGCCCTGAAAGACAAGACGGACGAAAGTCCCTGCCTGGGCTGGCAGCATGTGTTCCTTCCTTTTGGTATTTTTGTAACAAACCGCTACTACTACATGTTGTTAGCGGCTATTTGTTAATAAAAATAACAATGGGAGGAAAAGATGGTGCTAGTGCCATCGAAACCTGAAGCACATGAGCTGCGGCTAGCGTGAGAAAAAGGACAGGGAGACGGAAAGACATAGGGCAGCGGTAGTGGGAAAGTATAGGGGTAGGGCGGCAATATACACTATGGACAAATACAGGGCATACTACTACTACTACTAAACCAGGACAAGCGGTCTCACCGTGAGTGTGCCTTTCCTTCGTCCTGTCTTTTCGCGTAGTGTCTTGGCGCGAGTGAAAAGTTCTGCCTAGAAGGCACCACAAGGGATGGATGGATGGATACGGCTGAACCCTTTAAATCGGGCGGTGGCTCAAGCCACCTAGCCATGTCTTGTGAAATTTTACTCCTGTCTTGCTTTTAGCCACCAATCAGATAACCTTCGCTTGAATACTTCTAACCTCTTAAAATCCACTTTCCCTTCACTATCCCTAAACCCCAATGCCTTGGGTAAGTCAGCCCCGCTGCCTTCCACTGTAGGGTGAAGCCCTTTCCTCCTCCTCTCCGCACGCAATGCACAAAGTGTCTATCTCCTGGTACCTGACTCTATACGTCTTAGTACGCAAAGCTCCCGCCCTGGCCTCAAACAACAAAGAGCTTCCCCTACAATTATCATAGATATTTTCTTTGACAACGGCGCAGCGAATCAACGACCTCTACCAGAGAATTTCCAAAGCGCGCTCACAGCAGCCCCAAAGTGGTTAACTATTTTCGGGCCCCTCACGCTTTTCCACTGGCTGTTCCCGTCGTCTCTGCGCGTATGGTCTGGGTACGGCGTACAAAGAAGGGACCCAAACGCGGCGAGGAAGCAAGATTCCGCGATAAGCGGCTAAAAGATCACCAGGAGAAAAAAAAAGCAGAGGTTTCACCTTTTTTTTTCGTGTTCACGACGCTCCTCGTCAAGCGTTCTGCACTACCCCCCCCCCCCCCCCCCCCCCCCCCTTGAAACTTACTATCGTTTCCAGCGGATCGAGAAAAAAAAAAAGGCTAGAACCACTTTGCCACCACGCCATGGTGCTCCGGGAACTCTTCCCGCATGAGAAAGGCACCTTTACGGTAAGGAGACAACCAGGCGACGGAGGCACCTAGAAGGTGTTGTTGACCCCGCCGGAGGGAGTTGGGTTTCCCGAAGCGA
>NC_135505.1:133696583-133787580 GCF_052857255.1 Amblyomma americanum | reverse complement strand
CCGGGCCTCACTGCTTGCTCAAGTGCTAGAAAAAAAAAAAACATCCACCAACGTGGGATGCTTTCAGTGCAGCTTCCGTGCGATAAAAGTGCTTTGTTCTTTTGTTCCTCTTCAAACGCGAAGTTCCGCGTGCGCTCTGCAACTATAAGAGCTCTTCTCTTCCAGAAGCAGACAGCGTGTACGAACGTATCTGGCGCGTTGCTAGGCGTGGACAGCAGGCGTCGTTGCACATGAACTGTTGCGCCGGCGCACGCTTCTTGAAACACGCCATCTTGTGGTAAATATCTTTCAGGGGCTCCTTTCGATCCGCTCATGGATATTCAGCGGATGCTATGACAGCGTATTTCATTAAAAAAAAAGTTCCTGCAGAGAGAAAGAGGGCAAGATAAGAGGGAAGGCAGGGATGCTAACAAGAAGAGTGTTCCGGTGTCTGTAGAGAAGCTACAGGTCAAAGCCCTAGTTTATGGTGTATGGCGGTTTAACGTCCCAAAGCGACTCAGGCTATGAGAGACGTCGTAGTGAAGGGCTCCGGGAATTTCGACCACCTGGTTTTCCTTAACGTGCGCTGACATCGCACAGTACACGGGCCTCTAGAATTTCGCCTCCATCGAAATTCGATCGCCGCGGCCGGAATCAAACCCGCGTCTTTCGGGCCAGCAGCCGAGCGCCATAACCACTCAGCCATCAAAGCCCTCGTGATTAGGACACGTGATTAGGGGGATGGACAAGTACGTCGGAAAAAAGGATGGCAGGGTTGCATACCGAAAAACTGTACGGTGAGTATTTAACAGGAGCGACCCGACCCGGCGGAAAGACCTGGCGGAGAGATTTGGCGGAGAGATCTGGTGGATGTATAGCTATAAGAGGGCTATGGGAGAGGTTGCGAATGGGGACAGTTCAGCTCAGGAAGACGTTGAAAAAAAGGTACTTAGAAACATCGACCCTACATAGGCAAGTGGGATAAGCAGAAATAGTGGGAAGGTAGAAAATTCCAAATAACCGTATAACGAATGCGTCCATTAACCTCCTCGCCACATTGTACCGTAACGTAGTGTGCACCCTAAGTGCCGTGGCGTTTGGGCAGAATGTTTTACTTCCGGTTTTTGTCCCTGTTCCCATTGAATAACAGCACCTTACACCGCATCCGCCCAATTCCTACCCCTCGTCGTCGTCTCTCTCATACCAAAGCTTAAGCCTAGAGAGGACGTATTAGCATGGACGGATTAACGCACGACTGCTGCGCATGCGCCGCGACAGGTGTGCGCCCCCACCTTGCTCCGCGCCGAGAAACCGCGCGTGCTCAGGATGCGTACGTTAATCCGTCTCTACGCTATGCGAAAACTCTCCAATTTCTAGCGCACTCAGTACATGTTGCTGCGTGGAGACATCTCTTTAGCAAGCAATTTAGAGACGAGATAGCGAGGCAGAAGAGCTCCCACCCGACGTCTCTTTACAAGCTGGCGCGCGGCGGGCTTGTTTACAGCGAAGCACGCATACCCGTACAGAGGACGAGGAGGCAATGAGAGAGAGAGAGAGAGAGAGACGATATATCCCTTCGTGGCGGCTGAGACCGAGAGACGCGCCAGCCAAAAGACCGCGACGCCGAAGCCGGCGCAAGAACAACTTGGGCGACCGGTGCCAACAAACGGGCCGACAGTCCCACGGGCGCAGCAGGTGTCTGTCCCTGGAGAAGTGATGAAGAACGAAGAAAGAGAATGGAACGCCCGCGGAGGTGTACATGAAAAGAAGAAGCACCGACGAAGGCTGGGGACAAGAGTCTGTACAGGCCGTGACTAGAAGTGAAAAATTGCGCGGCATTTAGTCTGGTTGGTCGGCCATACTGATAATGGACAGCGCACACGAAACACTGGGACACGAAAGGCTGGTACGTGAAAACAAACCCGACTAGCACCGGTCAGAACCGGTTCACCAGCGAAACTGCGTGGATTTGAAAATGCTCGTTTTTTCCTCGCCTTTTTTCATGGTGTCTAAGGAGATAATCACAAAAATAACGTCAATTTTATTAAGGAAGCCACAATGAGGCGCTAGAGTTACCCGAGATTCCAAAACAACGTTGTATAGCAGAGCAGTATGCGCGACGTCGGGGACCCTAAGGAAGTTGTTCTTGTCCAGACCATTAAACAGCCAACATCAAACAAGGCTGCTTCGATGGGCAGCGGTACAGAGATCCGTAAATAGAAGTAGAAATAACTGCATCTGTGAAACAGGCCGTTCCCTTGGGTCGCCTGACATCCGCCAGAAGTTACACGAAGTGTTTTGTTTTGTTGGGTTTAATACTCACCATGCGTTAAACGCAAGGTTAATGTGAATGCTTTGTGGCAAATAACTACAATAACTCAGCACCTCACAATCTGTTCAGAACGCCTCCTTCTTTTAAAAACGAAACAACACAAGAAACGAACACGAGCGCTTTTTTCCCCCGGGAGTACGTTCGGGTGCAGCGGAGTGTCTTCCTCATAAAATTGCGCAAAATGTTTTTTTTTCTTCCTTTTTCAAGTTTAGTGCACAAACAAAACATCTCCGCAGAGTTTCCACGTCGGTTCCTCTTGATTTCTGAGGTTAAAGTTGTGTGTAACGCAAGTGTGCCCAATGCGAAGACTACATATCACTTAAAGGAACCGTTCTTGATGTGTAAATGACTTCCATTCTCTTAAGAAAGGTGGTAACACATGTAGCGTATTGTTTACTTGAGTACCGCATGTAGACTCCCATTTATCCCTCTGTTTACTAATTTCATGCACTCTTTATAGGGCATGCTGATTTTCTTGATACATATTATACGAACTAAGAATCTAAATTTTATACCCCCCCCCCCCATTTTTTCTCATAGCGCCTATGCTGCTAAATCTTGGAACGCGAGGTGACTTCTCCTACGCTCTGACGAGCCAACTACCCGTCTGGAAACCGTCGCTCGTCGCCCCGACGACATAGCAACAGAAGGCAGTCAACCGATCTCTTCTGTTTATATCCGAACTCCGTATAAACTGCGCGTTTTTCTCTTTTATAGCATTACTATCAGGCCAGCTGCTAGACGGGCTAGTTGGCCGAGCGTAACAAAAAGTCAGCTCTCAAAACACACAGCGAAACAAAACTTCCGATTGGCATAGCCGCACTCTTCCTGTATTTGAGCGCTCGTTCTTTCCAACGTTTCAGGGTTCCTTGGTTTGTATCTGATCGACGATCTTTCGTTTCACATTTCCAAAGTTCAAGACACGCGAAACGGTTCGTTTACCCCTGCAAGAAAAGAAGCGTGTTGTTCTTTTCCGCTATGGGAAGCTGGCCTTCACCCCTTCCTTTGCAAAGCGACGGGCGGAGGAGCCTTCGATTCGCGGCCGGGGAACAAAGTCCACGGCGCAGACAGCAAACATCGGCGCCAAGGGTGTCCGATGACTGCCGCGACATGGGACAAGCGAGCTTGGGAAAAACAGGGGGGGGGGGGGGGGGGGGGGGGGGGAGAGAAAGCCGAGAGATCGAACGGTGCGACGCAGAACGCGTCGGCTCGCCGCTCGAGCGACTGAGGACGAGGAACGTACAAAGTGGATCTACAGACCGGTGCAAAGCCAAAGGGAACGCCTTACTTATACTCAAGAAAAACAACTATTTTAACGAACCGTGTATAAGGGATCCTTCTCTGGTCCGAATGGCGCAGTACGTCATGAGAAAAAAAAAACTCAATTCGTGCTTTGTCCTCCGAGAATGTTATCTAGGTGCGGCATAAGGTAGGATGTTGGTGGTGGTAGCTATCTATAAATAAAAAAACAATGGAAGGAAAAGGTGTTGCAGGCCACGGTATGGGCCATCGAAACCTGGAGCACCTGAGCTGCGGCTAGCAGGAATAAAAGGAAGGGTAAAGGTAAAGGGGAAAGCGATAATAAGAAAGGATAGGGGTAGAGTGGAAATATACACTATGCACAAATACAGGCATAATGTACCCATCCTTTTCGAGATTCATTTTTTTTTTCCTTCCTTACCACTGGTCACCCTCATGTTCGACTTGACCAATGGCAAGAAAGCTACCATAACGACATCCCGAGTCAGAGCTACCAACGGCAGGAGGGCAAATGAGTGAAGTCCTCCAGGGCCATTGTTGGGCAAGTTGGCTGTGCAACGCGCGTTGCTGTCATGTGTGGTCGAGCGATCCGGGCAGCACCATATGCGCGCAGCGTTAAAAAAGAAACTAGGCCGGCCCTCTCCAATCGGCCGGTCAAGTCGAAGATATGCCCTGAAGTCAACAGTTTAACGAAAACTCGTCTGACATCGACTGTACCGTTTTCTTGTGCTCAACCTCATCACTCCATCTCATGTGATCTAACATGTGATCAAGTGCTCTACACTGTGATCTACCTCATGTCACGCATTCTTTCCGTCTGGAAAGGACAGCAGCATTATAGCACGATAGGATTCGTATTATCCGATGGAAAAGGGGTCAGCGGTCGGATGCCAGCATCACGAACCTTCAGGACATGAACCTTCGGGACATGAACCTTCGGGACATGAACCTTCGGGACATGAACTTCGCGACAAGAACGCTCCGGGCATGAACATTCGAGTGCAGTGGGGCCATGCAGGGGCCAGAACTTCCCTGTTTACAATGAAAGTTTTCATTAGCACGAACGTCAGCGGTGAACCTGCTTCAGAGGTGCTTTTCTCACCCCCGGGGCTTCTATGTACACGGTTTCGAAGCAAGGAACTGAGCTTCATGAATTTCATTTCAAAGTTGAAAACATATAGCATCGTTCCACCTACGTCGAAAAGTGGCAGACAGAATATTCTAATACTTTAGTGGAACAACCATGAACAGCAAAGCGACAAAATGACCCATCCCTCTCCCTCCAGCTGTGCAGGAAATGTGAGAGGGGAGGGACAACTGCTTGGCAGACAACCAACTATCATTATCCAGGTTCGGAATATTTTCTTTTTTTTTACAAAAGCACTTCTACTCTGGACGAAAAAAAACTTCCTCCGAACACCGAATTCTTGGCAGAATTAAAAATAAGTGTTCTTGAGGGCAGATTAAGTGTTCCTTCTCATATTTCTTCTCGCTGTAGATGCAACGGCATTCAATTGCTCAATCACTTCCACCTACATATGCCCTATTACTCACGCTCACTGAAGACATCTTGGAAACAAGACAATGGGAGGAAATGCCACTGGCTAGGAAACAAAACCTAAAATAAGTGCACAATAAGACCGCCTGCGAGCTTACGCAGAAGAACCGTCGCGGACTTCTACGAAACAACGCACTGCTTCGCATGAGACGGTGACGCCGTGACACCATCCGCGTCACACGCCCTCCGAGATCACCGGTGTGCCTCGAATGCTTTCGGTGGACAGCGAAGCTTGAGCGGCTCCCCGTACCACACGCGGACGAGACCTAGAAGCGAGTTGGAAAAATAAAAGTGCGCCTCTCTCTCACTTTCTCCTTCGCATAACCACGTTGCAGCCCGCTGGCCAAGCTTTCAAGCGTGGCGCGTGTCCAGGTTTTTTTTTTTGTTTCAACGACAGCCGTTTTAGGGAACTTTCTCTCTGGGTCAATACGAAGTCGCATTCAGCTGTCGCGACCAAGCTGGCGGTCAATACAAACGCTATCCGGGTAAGCGCGGTCCATGTGGACTTTGGGGTGGACGCTCTACTGTAATTCCTATCTTTTCTTCAGCCCCTAACGAGGTGCGGTTACTGGGATTAGTAAGTCCGCTCACATTACTAGTACTGCGATCAGCCTCACGAACTTCCAGACTTTAAAGTAACATTTATTGCCATTTTTAAGTACACCAAAAATGATAACGTTTAATCATTTACCAGCTCTCGTAAGCGCCATGTTACTCACGCGTCAGCAAGGCCGACATCGATAAGAAACGCCCCGATCCGATAACAAACGCTCTTAAGTACGCGTTACATGCAAGCGCACGCGATAATACACTCGTAAACAGCGAAGATAAATAAAGAACGTTACGAAGGTAGCCAATACGATAGCAAGGCGGGCGAATTGGTGATACATATTTGAAAAATTACAGCGCGGAAAACGGGGACATCAAGCAGCGCTTGTCCTGTGTTTTCTACCCTTGAAGTCCCCGTTTTCCGCGCTGTAATTTTTTCAAAAAGAAGGTAGCCAGTAACTTACCTGCTGTATAAACCCTCCGCGAACTGAGTGAGCCCCGAACACACGTGTGCTATACAGTCAAGAGTCTCGGCCAATAGTTCGTTACTCGTTTCAGTATGTTCAGCACAGGCGACGATATACAGTTGAACCTCGTTGTAACGAAACTGAAGGGGCCCGGCGGCTACTTCCTTACAGCCCGTGTTGACCGAGCTTCCAATGGGAATCGTCAATCCTTCGTTATATCCATTATTTCGTTGTAACGAGGTTCGAATGTATATACATAAACAAACGCCCATGCACACCCGGTACGCGCTTTATTCGTTCGTTCTTTTCATGCGCTCCGGGGACAAAAACAAAAGACGGGGCCATTTATTCCGCTGGCGAGAGAGAGAGAGAGAGAGAGAGGCGGAGGCAGGCAAGCAGCAGCTCGGTTCGAAACAACTCGCTTTGAAGCGGCGGCGGCTCGCCGCCGCCATGAGGTCAAGGTCGAAAGCGCCGGCGGCGGCTGCCTGGCTTTTTATTTCCGACGCACTTTGGCGGGGCTTGCAAAAGGAGGAAGGTCCGGAGACGGTCCGTGCTGACCCCGTTAGCGTGCGCAGTCACGACGCGCCGCATATATAGATAGGTATACAGTATATGCGGACGAACCAACCAGTGGTTTAAATTTAACGACTACGCGCGCTCCGTGGTTAAGACAGAATGCTATTTAAGTATACGGTCAGTCACCCAGCGGTTCTTGGTCCGCAGGTTTTTTTTTTTTTTTGAACAGAAAAACTTTGGGAAAACATGACCGCGCTTTGAATACTCTTGACAAATGGAATAAATGCCGGGGGGGGGGGGGTCGTGAAAAGTATCTGTAAATTTCAATATTATCATTATTTACGGATAAGATTTGTAAGTACCATCGCAGCGGTGGCATGGTGGTTGAGCATCCGCCTCGCATGCGGGAGGTGCGGGGTTCGATCCCCAGTGCCGCCGGGTACACACCAGTGATACAATGGGTACAAGCTTTCTCCTGGCCTGGTGCTCGGCTTATTTAGGGTGAAAGATCGCGAAATGCGTCTTTTACCCCACCTTGAGTAGTCGAAGAACACCTTGTGCCATGGCGCTCGTTGGCCACAGATGCACTTGCGCCATAAACATCCATCACCATCATCATGATTACAATTTGTAAGTAGGTAGTTACACTAGCGTTATTATAGAATGGCCGACATGCTGGAGTAACGAAGTTCAGCTTTCGCAACTCCATTAAATACTGACCCATCTATGATAATCGTTTCATCCGCAACGATCATCACCGTCTTCTTCGCTAGCGACTAGCCTGAGTGAAATGTATCATGCAGCTTACAGATTCAGCGGTAGCGTGTAAAACTGAAAGCTCTTCGATACCTGAAGCGTCATCCCGTCCGAATCTTGCTTTCCACAGGTAATACTCGGAACTTGATTTTCGTGTGGAATTTACGCCCCTGCCACACGGCAAATTTATTGTCACACCAAACGAATGTCATTCGATGCATCGAATGTCATTCGGTCTCCTTCGATGCTACACGGTAAAAATGTCATTCAAAAATGATGGCAGTGACGATCAGCGAAAAAAAGAATAGTACAATTGAAAGACATCAGCGCGCATAAAAGACGTTTTAAATTGTTATGTCGCATTTCAAAAGCGGGTGAGAACATTTCTGTACAATAATATAAGCTTAAGCATTATTTCCGGCAATTCTCCAGAATTTAAGCCATAAGAAGCCAAGCCAAGTACGAAGTCAACCACAAATCCGATAAACGTTAAACAAAATGGCTGACGCGGCGGCGCGCGGACGGTGGAAATGACTTCCAAAAGATTAAATTCTCAGTTACATCTTTAAGTACCTGCGAGCTAAACGAACATGGAACGCCAACCAGCAATAAACGCGCAACCCAAAATGATCGGCGGTCGCGTGAAAAGCCCTGCTTCACAATCGGCCGCTGCCGTTGTCTGCTGCTGGGACCGAGAGTAATAACTATCCACGACAGCTTCTTGTGTCAAGAGGTTCGCACCAAAATTAATATTTCTTTAGCAGAACAAAACAAATACAATTTTTAACTTTGGCAGTGCGCATGCTATTTTTTTGCGTCGCTTGTCTCTGCTGCGCATCTGGTGCCCAGAGTACACATTCGGTTCGAGGTCGAATGCGAACGAGTTTCCCAAACTCATTCGATGGCGAATGTCATTCCAACCTAATGACCTTAAATGTTCCCGTGTAGTAGCCGATTAATGGTATTAGGTGCTAATGTCATTCGATGGGAATGACATTAAATTTGCCGTGTGGCACGGGTATTACCCGCTTTAGACAAATCCCTCAGCATGAAAGTTGTACGGCGAACTACCGTTTTTTTTCTTTAATTTCGAAGAAACAGCCCTGAAAGACAAGGCGGACGAAAGTCCCTTCCTGGGCCGACAGCATGTGTTCCTTCCTTTTTGTAACAAACCGCTACTACTACATGTTGTTAGCGGCTATTTGTTAATAAAAATAACAATTGGAGGAAAAGATGTTGCTTGCCGCGGCATCTGCCATCGAAACTTGAAGCACATGAGCTGCGGCTAGCGTGAGAAAAAGGACAGGGAGACGGAAAGACATAGGGCAGCGGTAGTAGGAAAGTATAGGGGTACGGCGGCAATATACACTATGGACAAATACAGGGCATACTACTACTACTACTAAACCAGGACAAGCGGTCTCACCGTGAGTGTGCCTTTCCTTCGTCCTGTCTTTTCGCGTAGTGTCTTGGCGCGAATGAAAAGTTCTGCCTAGAAGGCACCACAAGGGATGGATGGATGGATACGGCTGAACCCTTTACATCGGGCGGTGGCTCAAGCCACCTAGCCATGTCTTGTGAAATTTTGCTCCTGTCTTGCTTTTAGCCACCAATCAGATAACCTTCGCTTGGTTACTTCTAACCTCTTAAATCCACTTTCCCTTCACTATACTAAACCCCAATGCCTTGGGTAAGTCAGCCCCGCTGCTTTCCACTGTAGGTGAAGCATTTACAGAAAAGTATCAAGTGTTCAGCCGTTTCCTCCTCCTCTCCGCACGCAATGCACAAAGTGTCTATCTCCTGGTACCTGACTCTATACGTCTTAGTCCGCCAAAACTCCAGTCCTGGCCTCAAACAACAAAGAACTTCCCCTACAATTATCATAGATATTTTCTTTGACAATTTCCTGTTAAAGGGTCCCGGTATGTTCCCAGTGCCGATTTCGTCAGCATCCCTGTTTCCCACAGAGCTCTCTCTGTTTCTTTAACCTTTTTCTTAAGCGATAGTTGCTGATTTGCCCCCCCTACTGCCGTCCAGATATTTGCTTGTCAATTTTCTAGTCGCTTTCTCCATTTCGTGTCCACATTCCTTATATACAGGTATCTGAAAACTTTCCTAGCCCACTGCTTTTCCTCCAACGGCGCAGCAAAACAACGACTTCTACCAGAGAATTTCCAAAGCGCGCTCACAGCAGCCCAAAGTGGTTAACTATTTTCGGTCCTTCACGCTTTCGACTGGCTGTTCCCGTCGTCTCTGCGCATATGGTCTGGGTACTGCGTACAAAGCAGGGACCCAAAACGCGGCGAGGAAGCAAGATTCCGCGATAAGCGGCTAAAAGATCGCCAGGGAGAAAAAAAAAAAGCAGAGGTTTACCTTTTTTTTTCGTGTTCACGACGTTCCTCGTCAAGCGTTCTGCACTAACCCCCCCCCCCCCCCCCCCCCTTAAACTTACTATCGTTTCCAGCGGATCGAGAAAAAAAAAAAGGCTCGAACCACTTGCCACCCACGCCATGGTGCTCGGGAACTCTTCCCCGCATGAGAAAGGCACCTTTACGGTAAGGAGACAACCAGGGGACGGAGGCACCGGGAAGGTGTTGTTGACCCCCGCCGGAGGAGTTGGGTTTCCCGAAGCGATTCCCGGGGCACTGCCCTCTCTAAGGAATGCGGGGTCACCGAACGTCTTTTGTTGAGGAACCTCGCTACACCTCAACACCTTTTGTCAGCGGCCCTTAGCGGCCTTGGCTGATGCATGCTCGGATGTTGGGGTTGGGGGGACACTTTTTGGGGAGCGCGTTTGTGCTCCTGGGAAGCAATTTTTCTTAATTTTTTTTTGCGACGACAGTGTAAGCGGCAAATATGTGACGAAGAAGCGAAGGGACACGTGCACTGAAGACCGGTGCGAGTGACCGAGGTACAAGCACGGCGCGCGAAAAGTACAAACGAGCAAACGGTCCTGGCATGCAGCCGTGCAAGGCTGGGGCAGAAAAATGTCGAATAGTTCCGTCGTCGTTTCCATATATCCGGTGTCACATGTTGTCCGCAACAGTCTCATCTAAAGCTCGAAAGATTGTTACGAAGACCACAGCAAAAGAGGGCCATCCTAAATTTGACAAATCGAAGAATAATTTTCTGACCTCATCGAAAAATTTCTCAAGTTAGATAGGTGAATCGATCCCAGAAATCGGTTTCTACAAAGGTGGGGCACCCTGCATACTTTTCAACAACTATTTTCTCTTGGACGTCTCACCAGCTTGTCCATACTCTAGAGTAGGCAGCTGTCTAAAATTTGATTGAAATACACAAAGAACATCGACAACTGTAGCGTTAGGGATGCCGATTGCCTTATGCAGAAGAAATCCTTCGAGCGCCACGAGTATGAAAGAAACATACACGGAATAGCTTCAAAGCACAGTCCATAAACAGTGCAGTAATGTTACTCATCTGCTCACAAATAAGATGCGAAGCGTGGACCACGCTTGCGCCTGGTTTAATAACTAGTGAAGTCAAGGATAACTTCAAGGTGGTTATGGATAATTTCACCACCACCCAAGTGGCAACACTGCAAATGAATCCCACCTGTACCACGTTCTATGAAGTGAGCATTTAAAGCTTCAAGATTACTCCAGGCATTCTGAAGCCTACATGACACAATCCATCGAACACCCTTTCGAGCATGGCCCGCCAAAGAGAGGATTAAATAACTTGGTTGCGCTTTAACACCAACAGTCGACGCACCTCTTACGCATTCTTGGCTGGTTCCGCTGACAGTATGGCGTTAAAGAACATCGGTAATAGTCGAAATTAGTCTTGAGCCGCACAATAGAGAATGCCTCACAGCTCAGTGTTGCTTCGGATCATGAAGGCCACTGTACCATTAGGAGCTCATTGCTGGCATTTCACGCTGTCGCAGATACCACTCATATGTAAATAAACCTTCCCACTTTGAAGGCGATCCCCTAGTTATTATATACAGGAGAAAACTTTCATCAGCTCGTATCAACTTAGAGCCTTCATATTCAAGGCCTAACGAATGCGCCCGCAGCCACCACTGCTATGAGAAAAAAAAATCAGCCTCTCATAAGCATCGTTTATCTACTTTCCTACACATCAAATGGGGCTTCATTAAGGAACTTTATACATCTTCCAACGGCAGTAAAATCTAGGACATGCAAGCACACTGGAATACTCACATAGAGAACACTGCATACCACATACGTTTTTATCATACGTTGGACACGGACAGCCCCTCGATGTCGCATAATCACGTGGAAAACGTCGAAATAAAGCACGAAACGCGATCTTCGACATGATGAAACTTGGAACAGTCCGCTTCTGGAAAGCCCTGAGACGTGACATCAATAAAGACGGCCGACTTAAGTTTTCCTGCGGGCTTTCTTAACGGTCAAACGACATGCTACCAGTCACGTATAATGAAGAAGACCCGATTACGCAAGCACGACGTCACGACCGCGCTTCGCCACAGCACACAAAGGAAAAGACTGGCGAAAACGTACGAATCTCGCTCCTGCCACATTAAACGGTCAAAGGAGGCAAGAAGCAAGGAGGTCGGAAGAAGATCCCACTCACAAAGTTCCATATTGTGAAGTTAGGTCATCGGCTGGCCTACTACTACTAACTCCTAACCGGGGCTCCACGGCGAGGTAAGGTCGCGGAAAAGAAAACTGGACGTTCAACCAACAATAAAAGGCGAATCAAGTCAGTTAGCCTCATTTACGCGAGGCGGCGGCAGGGACACTGCGCAGCGCGTTTTAAGCATCCAGGTCACGGTGCGTAAGGACGGCAGAGGTTGGGAAAGGAGGTGGACGGTGAGGGGAGACCGGAGACGCTTGCCTGCCATCGATGCCCTTGACTAGGCTATTTATAGACACCTCTGCACGCAACGCACGCACGCACGTCACGAGTTGCCGAAGCACACGCGCAATCTAGTTTTTTCTCCCCCTTTATTTCACGCCGCCGGGTGTCGGGACAAGACAGTGCAGAATGGAAATATTAAAAACTTCGGAGAAAAAAAAATATTTCCCCAGTTTTTTTTTCTCGAATTTTATTGCGTTCTACTACTTTCGTCCCACCTTCGGCAGGTGTGACGGGGGAAAAAAAGATTCTCCGAGTCGAGTTTAGCACGAGTCAGCCTTTGTGTGGCTGGCCGAGGCCTAACCTCGGGGAAGGTGGGAATTAAATTTAGAGAGTTTTTACGGAGAAGAAATCCTGTCCGATACTGACCAACCACGGGACCACTGAGCCGTGCCAGGAACAGATTATCGGCCTTAACGGATATTCAGCCATATCAAGTAGCTCATTTTGAAACGTATAAAGTAATGGATTTTGAACCGTTCCAAGCAACGGATTCCGAGGCGTACCTGGAAATAAATTCCGAGTCGTAGCTGGCAATAACAAAATTCCAACCGCAGCAAGTAACGGATTGCTAGCAGCACCAAGCAAACGGATTACTAGTCTTGTCAAGCACAGACTTCAAGCCGCACCAGGTAACGGATTCCCAGTACCAGCCAGAAACGGATTCCTTGTCTTACCAAGCAACGGATTGCAGCCTTATTATCAAGCAAAGGATTCTATATAGTCGTACCAAGCAAATGATTCTTAGTCACACCAACCAAACGACTCCTAGTCGCACGAAGCAAACGATTCCTAGTCGTGCCAATCAAACGATTCGTAGTCGTGCCAAGCAAACGAATCCTAGTCGTGCCAAGCAAACGATTCCTAGTCGTGCCAAGCAACGATTCCTAGTCGTACCAGCAAACGATTCCTAGTCGTGCCTATCAAACGATTCTATAGTCGTGCCAATCAAACGATTCCTAGTCGTACCAAGCAAACGGATTCCTAGTCGTACCAAGCAACGGATTCCTAGTTGTAACTTCAGAGGCCTTGCAGTAAAAATCTGCCAACTCTCGCCATAAAAGCAAAGCAGCCATTTGAATACAGAGTACAGGAGACTGCCTCCTATTGGGGTTAAACCAAGGGGCAGCGCAGAAATTTCTGCCAATTAACAAAGGAGCAAGAAAGACAAGAGATGCCTCAGACACGGATCAGATGAGGAGAAGCGGGAATTTCCATTGATCACAGGCGAGAACACGCACCCATGCTCTACTGCGATTGGCTAAAAGGCAATCACAGAGTGCTGACGTCACTGTGCTCTCAGACACGACAGACGTACTAAAAGAAAACTACGGCTACCAAAGACGACGCCGTACAAGCCCCGTAAAGTCTACGCGGATCAGCTACCGAGGTGTAAAATTATACGCCAGCCGGTCGCTTCCAAACAGCGGCTCGGAGCGGTCTACCCCGCAATATCAAAGTCCCCACGTAAAGAGAAATTCACAGCCCGTAGTAACTAGAGACAGAAGGAGGGAGACGTCTGGGGGGACGCCGCGCGCTGCCAAGCCAATACGACGCTCTGGACGACAGGAAAAAGAGTTGTCTGTGGCGCGTTTTAAATGCGGCGACGTTTGACGCCTCGTACACCCTCCTCTCCCTTTCCCCATCCTCTTCTCACTTCCCCCCTCCGGTCCGCTTGTAATGCAAACCGAGTCAGTCGGTGGCTAGGCTAGGCCTTGGCATTCCCTCGCCTCGGCTTGCCCCCAGAGACCGCAGGGGAACCGGCAGCCCATAGGCCCCTGCAGACCAGGCCTCCCGTCGTCTCAGACGTAAGCGTGAGGAAAGTACGAAGAGAAAAAAAGGCTAAAGTGAAAGAGAAAACCGAAATGAAGGCGGACTGCGTCGCGCGCCTCGTTAGCTCCCCGCTGCAGTGCGAAGAAGAACCCAGGAATGTGGAGGACAAAAAAAAAGGCAAAAGAAGAGAAAACGAAAGAAAGAGTCGTGTTACAGGAAGGAGGCAAAAAAAAAGGAAAAGGGAAGGAACGTGTAGGCGAAAGAAGAAACGTCGCGTTCTGTCTCTCTCTCTCTCTTTCCACACGAGATCCGCGCGCTGCCTTCGAAGAGGACACACAACCACTGCACTGGCGTCGCGGCCGTAAATCCCTGCGCGCAAGACGTCGAGGATGGGCGGTTCCTCCGTTTCGCCCTTCCCGGGATAACATGGCGGACGGACGTTGGAGAGAACGAAAGGGTGGAGGAAGAAAGAGCGTAGATTAGAAGAGCGCACCGCTGCACACAGTGCACTAGCCATGTCAGGGAACGCGTCGGGTGACCGAGCGAGGAACACTGGTGGGGTAGGTGCATTGGTGTACAGTCGTGAGCAGGTTTAGAGGGAACAAAGTTCCGGCATTCGTTTACTAAATACTGCATAACTATGATTGACAAGCACAGCCTTTTCTGTTCTGACTGGTTTTCCTCTTGACGTATCATATCCAAGTCATTCTCAAATTCAGTGGAGAAAAAAAAACGCAGAAGAGTCGCAATTTTGTACAAAACGCTTGCTCCTTCTTAAATCGCTCACGACTTTATTATAGAGATTTCGGCGCTTAAGGTGATAACTGCGTCGTCTTGTTTAGCACTTTCTTTTTTTTTTGGTGGGGGGGGGGGGGGGCTACAAAATTATTCCGAACGGCCGCATTTTCCGCTGTCTGGGCAATATGAATAGCCGACACAGCTGTTAGACAAATACGTCTTATTCGAAATAAAAATTTCAGATCCACGCCCAGAGCAGAGGTGTACGCAGTCACGGTGAGACGAACTGGCTTTTCTTGGTCGAATAACGGCTGTTATCGCCCTAAACCAAGGCGGTTATCGGAAAGTTGAAACCATGCCCTAAAAGGAGGCACTTTCGTGGAAGGCACCCTAACAAATTCTATCATACTCCACCGGTGACGAGCAGAAAGACAACAGGTCCCAGCGGGTCACCCAGCTGTAAAAAATGTTTTCTTAACCGCGTTGACTACTGAAGTATCAAATCACTTGGTAATCCCAGAGCCTTTATGAACTTTAGGGCCTGCAGGCTCCACCCGAACCGTACGGCACCTTAACTTCAACAAGAAAAAAAAAACACGGTTTCAAACATTTTGGAAGACAAAACACCGCGATGTTTAACGGGAGTCAAAGAACCACGCAGAAAAATTCTTGAACGTCCAAAAAAAACCCTATCACGAGCGTGCATTCCTGCACCTTGAACATACAATTCCAGTGTTTTCCTTTGAGCTATGTCAGAGTACGCTTCATGTTCGATTACCGGCATATACTGAATTGGCATGCGTGTACAGGTGAATGTTTTATAGTTCCAGACTGCACGTGGACTGGCGATGTACATTCAAAAACCCAAGGAAACGGCACGAACAATACGGCAAAACATAAGAATCTCGTGGCGGTTTAGGGATTTGCGGAGGCTGAGAAACGGCGGGGGTAGAATGTGTGGAAGACTTCGTTCACAGACGCAAGCTCCCGAGTTCGGAGACGTTCGCTTTAATGTTTGGCCGGTAGTCAAAGCGTCAGCTAGCGCAAGATTTACACTCACTGGGAAGATGTACCAGTGCTGCCCTCCCTCAGGAACCTTCCGCCACAGCTCGTCTCCATCTATTCGAGAAGCGTAACAGCAGTCAGGGGTCGCATGATGAGAAAGCCCTATGCTACGCCGTATAGGTGTACAGAAGGTAAGGGTCCAGTGCCCAGTGCGTTGTGTCTAGGGCTAGTAGCCAGGGTAGAGAGGCTAGGGCAGAGAGGGCTAGGGCGGAGAGGGCTGGGGGCAGATGGCTATGGCGGAGAGGCTAGGGCAGAGACATTAGATTTGGTTTCATGGGGTTTAACGTCCCAAAGCGACTCAGGCTATGACGGGCACCATAGTGGGGGGTTCCGGACAATTTCGACTACCTGGGTTTTTTAACATCGCACAGTACACGGGCCACTAGAATTTCGCCTCCATCGAAATGTGACCGCCGCGGCCGGATCGAAAACCGCGTGTTTCGGGTCAGCAGCCGAGCGCCCGTAACCACTCAGCCACAGCGTTGGATTCTCGAGAGGTATAGGGTCTGGAGGCTAAGCTCCAGAGGCGAAGGTCCACACCCACCCCACCTCCACTTACCCAGTGAAAATATCATTAGAGTAAAAACATAAAAGTAATCATTAAGGTTAAACTCAGCTACCACCGCAGCCATTTCGCATCAGGTTTTATGCACGTCCTGTCAATTTGTTTTCCGCCCCACCCAATCCAGCCTTAATATGACAGGTTTCTTGTCATTCCAATTTGGGTTATTCGTATTTTCCAGATGCGTCTGCATTTCAGCACTGGGACAAGGTAATGGTAAACTGGCCCGTTAAATAAATCATGATTTAAGAGTCAGATTGACCACTTTTCCACCTAGTGCGAAATTTACGCAAACTGAATCATTCTTCACGCTACCTACTATTTGAATTTCAGCGACGTGACCAACTGGGTGACTTGGTTGCGCGCTGACAATCACGTGACCAACGGAAAGACACCGCAGGACAAGACACCGGAAGGTCACGCTCACAACCGTTGCGGTTTTTTTCCATAACATTTGTAATAATATGTTTCCTTTCAACTACCAGTACTTTTCCTTTCCCTATTCATTCTTTCTCTTTCCCTTCCAATCTGCGCAGCAAAAAAGGCTCTGGCTGTACCTGGGCACTATAAACACAGTCACTGATTGATTGACTATTATCACTATTACTGAATACATGGCACTGCCGGCCAGCGAACCATTCCTCCGAACCGCCATTGAATAATAGCGAGCCCGTCTCTTCCACCCAAAACCAGAGGAGAAGACTGCAGTGAAAGAGAGAGAAAGAGAGAGAGAGAGAGAGAAGTCACAGACAGAGGGGAAAGGGAGGAGGCGCAGCGGCAGTGCGGGCAAGTCGCAAGTTCAAGGCTAATCGCCCCGCGCGGTCAGGAGCAGGTCCCGCCGTGCGGACGGAAGGTTCGCAGGCAAAGGAGGAGGGGGGGGATCAGCTCGCGGAACCACTTGGCGGGGAGGACACACAGGGGCGCAGCACCCCCTCCGAGTTGCCACAAAACAGCAGAGCAGCATTCAAACAGCACTAAGTTGCATGTGACCCCGAAGCTCCAGCCTACGCACACTTGGATTCCGCTCTCTCTGGTTTGCAAAAGATCGCAGACTCTGCACGTCTTGCCATTCAAACGCGTAGAACAACTTCACGAGTTTCCGCCAACCTTGGGACAGACAGGTAAAAACAGCTGCACTGATATGGTACAGTATCGATATCGTACAGCACCCTTATTATGAATAACTGCAATGGTGCAATACCGCTGCAGTAGAGAACCCTTATTATGAATAACTGCAATGGTAAAGTACCGCTGTCGTAATGAACCCCTCTTATGCTTAACCGCCAATGGTACAGTACCGCTGTCGTACAGAACACCGTTTTATTATTCATTCTTTCCAAACACATCTAAAGACGTAAACCACCTTCCCGCAGAGATCGCACCAATATCAGATTATGCTCTTTTCAGGCAAGCATTGTTCAATCATTTTTGTGACGTCACCGAACTGTTTATTAACGCCTTTTTTCATTTTGCGTTTTCTTGTATTGTTATGTATGTCTTGTTTCGCTTTTCGACCTACTTTTTCTAGTGAAATTATATTCCTTTCCCGCTTTTTAACCTTTCACGCTATCTGATTTATTTTGTTTTATGTTGTTTTAGCTTTTTGAACCCACTCCCCTCCACAATGCTTCGGCGATTGCGAGTATGCGAAATAAAATAAATAAATAAATGAATAGAACCCTTGTTATCATAACCACAATGTTACCGTATCGGTACGGTAATTATTATTTTCTGGAGACCTTGATGGCACACCATCGTCATGTTACAGTCTCTACCGCAATATACAAAGCCGCTACGGCAGGTTGTAGATTTCCCGGATGATCTGGCTACCGCACACTACAACCGGATTACGTAATTCGAGATGACAGCCTGTCATGGACGATCCACTACCGCGTTTCCTGTCGAGGGCACCGTAGCTATGAATACGTTGTTTGCATCCCTACAAGGACCTGTAGGACGACCGAGCAGCCAGTCCGTCTCGGCCAGTTTTTTCACGCGAGAAAGCCACGCTACGCGGCCATTAGGAACAAATTCTGCAAGCATCTCCTTGCGGTACTCAGCGATACTATTCTCAATGGCGCTGGGGATAAAGGTGCAACGCATAGCTTTAGTCGACGCTATGCAGACACACCTGCGCACACACACGAACAAAGCGCGTTTACCACCTCACTCAAGGCCTGGCAAGCAAGCGTCAAACATATGCAGACGCCGAAAACGCCAGGTCGCAAATGCGGGCCACACTTAAGTCTGCACAGCCACATGTTTTAGCAGCAGTAGTGGTTTATGAAAATGTGAAAAGGAATAAAATGATGCTGCCTGTAGCGGATAACCTGTTTTACGCACGCTACTGACGCACCTCTGGCATGACATAGCTACGCTCCTCGTAAGCCAAGGCTGTGCCGTGAAGAAACACGTATCGTACACTGCCTAGTTAAGAGCAGCTAGATGCTACAACGTGGAGTCTTATACGCAGTTTTTATCCAACGTTGTTTTTATCGCATGGCTGCCACAAACCACTGCTAACAAGGTACTAACGTACATACACAGAAGCGCCGCTTTGAAAAGCACCCGTTACCACAGACCTACCTGTCTCGGTGCCTCGCACAACGCTTGACGCACCATTGCTTTTGCAGCGCGATGCGATCTATTTATAGAAATCGCCGGCTCTGTAAGAACGATTAGATATAGAAAAAGAGATTCGTCAAGCCAGTCTTATCTCTGCGTTGCTTTCAAGTTGGGAGAAAACGATAGCCTTCGGCAACGCCGCCTCCAACGCGAAAACCGGGGACACAGTTATCGCTTGCAGGCGTAGATACGGAGTGTCCGCGCATCATCAGCGAAATGACAGGCGACCCAAGAGTACAAGATCGCGGGCGTATTGCGCTGTGCACCGGACGTTAGAAAGCTGACCTCACATATCCTGTTTTTCTTTCAGGGTACAATAGGCTGTACTCCAGAGCATTTCATTTGTTCGCTGCACTTTAATGGCTGAACTTGCATTTATGTTGCATTGAGTTTTAGTTTGCATCTGAGTTTGCATCCGGGCTGCATCTAAGTCGCATTCATCTGCCCGTCTGTCGTTATTGATCCAAAGGGATAAAATGACGCCTAACCGCCTTTCGGCGAGGAAAACGGATTCATTTTCTCCCCGAGGAACTCGCAGCCTGACTAACGGAGTTGCATCTGAGCTGAATCTGAGCCGCATCTGAGCTGCATCTGAGCTGAATCTGAGTTCAATCTGAGTTGAATACGAGTTCAATCTGACTTGAATACGAGTTCAATCTGACTTGAATACGAGTTCAATCTGAGTTGAATACGAGTTCAATCTGAGTCGAATACGAGTTCAATCTGAGTCGAATACGAGTTCAATCTGAGTGGAATACGAGTTCAATCTGAGTCGAATACGAGTTCAATCTGAGTCGAATACGAGTTCAACTGACGTCTGAGTCGATAATCTGAGTCGAATACGAGTTCAATCTGAGTCGAATACGAGTTCAATCTGAGTCGAATACGAGTTCAATCTGAGTCGAATACGAGTTCAATCTGAGTCGAATACGAGTTCAATCTGAGTCGAATACGAGTGCAATCTGTGTCGAAACACGAGTTCAATCTGAGTCGAATACGAGTTCAATCTGAGTCGAATACGAGTTCAATCTGAGTCGGAATACGAGTTCAATCCTGAGTCGAATACGAGTTCAATCTGAGTCGAATACGAGTTCAATCTGAGTAGAATACGAGTTCAATCTGAGTAGAATACGAGTTCAATCTGAGTAGAATACGAGTTCAATCTGAGTCGAATACGAGTTCAATACGTCCTCACCAAGCGCTGGAAGAAGCAGCGCTTTAACAGGAAGCTCAAGCTCAAGATCGCAGAAGTCACCAAGATAGCGGAGGAGTACGCGACCCAACTGGCCAGGCAGAGCTGGCAGCAGTTCAGTAGCTCGCTGGACGGCACCCTCAGCACGGCCAAAACGTGGCGTATACTCAAGACCCTCCTCGACCCTACCCAAACCAGGGCCGAAAGCGGGAAAGCTATCCGCAGACCTCGTCCACACCTTCGAGGGTACGGAAGAGGAACTGCTAGATAAGGCCAAAGAGAAATGCTACGGCACGACCTTGCCTGCGGCATACGCGAAACCATACCTGGGGAAACCGAACACCCACTTAGACAGGCCGATCACCAGGGAAGAAGTGTTCGCTACCATAAAGCATGCACGCGCAACACTGCGGCGGGAGCAGACAAGATCCAGAACGCACTCATACGCAACCTCTGCGACGAGGCGGTCGACCAACTGACCACCTTCCTCAACGAGCACTGGGCCGACAGGAACGGTTCCTGAAGGAGTGGAAGCATGCAGAGGTCGTAATGATCCCCAAACCGGGTAAGAAACTCCAGATCGAAAATCTCCGACCTATCTCACTCACCTCCTGCCTAGCAAGCTCTACGAGCGAGTCGTTACTCGGAGGCTCCAAAGCTACATGGAAGACGAAGACCTGTACCCCCACAGTATGTTCGGCTTCCGAGCCCACCTCTCCACCCAGGACATCCTCTTACAACTCAAAGAGGAAGTCCTCACCAACGTCCCGAGCGTAGGCGAGAACGTGGTTTATGACCCTCGACATCAAGGAGCCTTTGACAACGTTAGCCACAACGGCTGTAATGGAAGGACTCGACAACCTCCACTGCGGCGAGAAATTCACAGCTACGTGAAGGCCTTTCTCTCCAACCGCACTGCAACGGTTGGGCTCGGAGACCTTCGTAGCGCTAAATTTTCGACCCCAAACAAAGGCACACCTCAAGGGTCCGTCATCTCGCACTACTTTTCAACGTGGCAGCATGATCGGCCTCGCAAGACAACTCGAGAAGATCGAAGGCATACAGCACGCAATATACGCTGACGACGTCACGGTCTGGGTTACCACTGGGTCGCTCGGCCAGAAAGAAGAACGACTGCAAGCAGCGGCTACCTGCGTGGAAGAATATGCAGTGCACGAGGCCTCGCCTGCTCCACCGAAAAATCAGAACTCCTGCGAGTCCACAAAGGGAAACACAAGGAAGGGTCCCTCAATGTCTCCCTCGAAGGACAGCTAATTCCCGAACGAGACAAGATACGCGTCTTGGAATGTGGCTGCAGAGCAACCAGCGATGCGGCCATACGCCTCGGCCTTCTCAAGCAATCGACCACTCAGGTCGCCAGAATGATCACGCGCGTGTCGCAGAAGCGGAGCGGGCATGCGAGAGGGGGATACCCTGCGCCTGGTTCAGAGCCTGGTGGTTAGTCGCGTGGGTTACGCCCTCCCGTACTTCAACCTCAACAAAGGAGAAGTGGATAGTGCAGACACCATACTCCGCAAAGCTTACAAGACAGCCCTGCATCTACCAATGAACACCTCCAACGAAAAAACTATTGGCTCTTGGAATTCACAACACCTTCGAAGAGATCAAAGAAGCCCAACTGGTCACGCAGTTAGCTAGGCTCCAGCAGACTCCTACGGGGCGCTCGCTCCTTAGCCGACTGGGGCTAGGCGGAACTGCGGAATTCGAGAATCGTACTGCGAGCATACCGGACGCATCCGCCAGACGCTAAAGGTTCGCTCCCTTCCCCGGAACATGGACCCCAACTTGCATGCGGCCCGTAGGGCAGCCCGGGCGAGGTATGTACAACAAAATCTAGCTACAAAATCCACAACGGTATACACGGACGCGGCTCCGTATACAAGAAGCTCACATAACTAGCACAGTGGCGGTAGTTATTGATTCGAACTTAAAGGAATTAGCTAGCGCCTCAGTGAGGGATTGCACGGTAACCGAAGGGGAGGAGCTGGCCGTAGCTCTAGCGGCGGTAGCCGGTATCGAAGCAACATGTCCCTTACCATCCTTACAGATTCGAGAGAAGCGTGCCGTAACTACATGAACGGCCGCATAGGTCGCGCCGCGCTCCGGCTCCTCCAGAGCGCGACCCCACCAAAAGTCATACATAGCATTTACTGGGTGCCAGGACACACCGACATAGCGGGGAACGAACGCGCCGACGAGGTAGCTCGAGGGTATACGAGCCGAGCTTCCTCCCAATCGGACGATCTACCCGACCGAGTCAGTCCTACGTACTCAGACATTCTCAACTACTATAAGGGGGTACGGATCCGCTATCCGCCGCCTCATCCTGATCTAAATCAACTAGAGGCAGTGTATTGGCGAAGATTGCAGACAGGAACATTCCCAAACCTGCATATCCTTAGCAAGATTTACCCGACGCAATATCGGGACACTTGCCCGTGGTGTGGCAGCAAACCATCGTTGTACCACATCACGTGGGAATGCAGTAAAAACGACAGCTTTCGCAAAGACCCGAGTGCGGAACAGTGGGAGAGCCGGCTCTCCAGCGGCGATCTGGGTTGCCAACAAGGTCTGATCCAGCACGCCCAACGAGCAGCGAAGCTCAGCGGAGCCCTGGAATAGGGGCACCGACCCTGTGAGAAGAAGGAAGATGGACCTCTTCTTTCTCGTCTGCTACTAGCACCTTTCTAGAGCATTAAAAGTCTTTCCTACCTACCTACCTACCTTTCTCCCCCGAGGAACTCGCAGCCTGACTAACGGAGTTGCATCTGAGCTGAATCTGAGCCGCATCTGAGCTGCATCTGAGCTGAATCTGAGTTCAATCTGAGTTGAATACGAGTTCAATCTGAGTTGAATACGAGTTCAATCTGACTTGAATACGAGTTCAATCTGAGTTGAATACGAGTTCAATCTGAGTCGAATACGAGTTCAATCTGAGTCGAATACGAGTTCAATCTGAGTCGAATACGAGTTCAATCTGAGTCGAATACGAGTTCAATCTGAGTCGAATACGAGTTCAATCTGAGTCGAATACGAGTTCAATCTGAGTCGAATACGAGTTCAATCTGAGTCGAATACGAGTTCAATCTGAGTCGAATACGAGTTCAATCTGAGTCGAATACGAGTGCAATCTGTGTCGAACACGAGTTCAATCTGAGTCGAATACGAGTTCAATCTGAGTCGAATACGAGTTCAATCTGAGTCGAATACGAGTTCAATCTGAGTCGAATACGAGTTCAATCTGAGTAGAATACGAGTTCAATCTGAGTAGAATACGAGTTCAATCTGAGTCGAATACGAGTTCAATCTGAGTGGAATACGAGTTCAATCTGAGTTGAATACGAGTTCAATCTGAGTTGAACCCGGGTTTCATCTGAGCTGCATCTGGGTTTCATCTGAGCTGCATTTAAGTCGAATTTATCTGCACGTCTGTCGTCCTTGACCCAAAGCGGAAAAAATGGCGCCTACCAGCCTTTCGGGCGAGGAAAACGGCTTCATTTTCTCCCCCGAGGAACTCGCAGTTGAACTAACTAACGAATTCGTTGGAGGAGACGACGAACTTACGATTGCAACTACACGAAATTAAAGGTGCGGCGTATTGCGCAGCAAGGCACAGATTTTACGCATTAAATCACTACCACAAACGCATAGCTGAAGTTTATTCGCGTTAACTTCATGGAAGACTAATATAATAAACACACGGTTGCCAGTTACATCGACGAACCGTGTTCCTGTTACCCACACTAAGGACCGACCACCTCAGAAACATAATTCAGCTAGTGGCAGGGATGTACCACTTATTTTCGGTTTTAATTTAAATACACACATACGCTCTGACAACCGTAGCAAAGCAAAGGTATACGCAGTCGCATGCCGGCATTTGTCCGAGCGTCGCTTGGAAATGACGGCGCAGAAGATCCGTTCGCAAGCCCGCACGTGCCATTCGTTTCTGACATTCCTTTAATATGAGACACGCCTATACAGGCAATCGGCGAGGAGAGCCGACAGCAGAGTTTCAAACGCATATAAAAGTGGCTCACGCCGATACCGTGTTCACACGAATGTAAGCTAACCTTACCGGAATACGCATGAGTTGTTCGCATAGCAAGGACTTTACCATTTACGAGACTGCGCAAGAGTTTAGTCATGCATATTATAGAGCACTGTTTGCTTTCTTTTTGTGCTGAATGTTTAAAGCAGTGTTTCTTGCGACCTGGACTGCGTTTTTTTTCTCATGGTCAGAACGTTTGCAAGCCACACCCTAATTTGTAATTTTGTCTGTACTGCTGCTTCTAATATTGCTTACTGCACCCGTAGCGCATGTCTACACAATGCACTGTTGAGCATATTTAACCTTCTAGCGGACTTGGACGGCCCAGGCTACTCATAAGCCAGCTGTCTTTTCTGGCTCATGACGAGTCCAACTCGTCGAGTGTTTTCTGGCACGCTCTGTCCGGTTCAAGGCGAGCAGGGCTCGTCCGAAGCATTTTTTGTGTTTGCCGACAGATGGCAACACTTGTACTTAAGGATTATTGTGGTACCATTTCTGAGGAAAAAAAAAATTACGTATTTAAAATATATATATCAGTGGCGTTCGGCCTCGCTTTCTTCAACGCCCCGTTAGTGCCCTCCGCAGCGCTACATTTACGTGACCCGCCCCTAAATCATGGGCCATACATTTTCCGCTTGCTGTCACTGCTTTAGTGACCATTATTTTTTCTTGCATTGTTTAGTAGCTTAGCTTACCTTAAGCTAAGGCGTATCGCTAAACAATGTAGCTGTTTAGGTGACCATTATTTTTTCTTGCATTGTTTAGTAATTTGCCTTAGGTTACCTTAAGCTAAGGTACATTGCTAAAGAATGCAAGAAAAGATAACTGTCACTAAAACAGTTACACCAAGCAGGAAGATTGGTTTAATTTATGGGGGTTTGACGTCCTAAACCCGGCTTCAGATTTTGAAAACGGTTGCGCCGGGCTGCGTGTAGGTGAAACGACGCTTTCGGAGAAATCCGAACCTTCTGAGCTCTCATTCCGCGAAAAGACACCGCCGAACGGAGGCGACAGAAGCGAGGAAACCGCGAAGAATGCCGAGACGGCTTCGGCGGTTCTCCTCTGAAACGTGACGACACCCCGGAGAGGTATTACACCGTCTTCCTCGTGTGTCGACAGAACCGCGCGACGGGCATTCCTGTCGGTCGACCGGCTCAAGGGTCCGCCGCCCGCAAAGCAGGCGCGATCGGGCGCATCGAAGAGCGTGCATGCGCACCGAATGTTCGGATGCGCTGTAAAGGGAACCGCCCCGTCATCGGCGCCTGCATGTGAAAAAAGCGGGGCAGTCGACGCATTCCGCGATGTAGCGCATGCATACCCTAAAAACGTCAGCTTTCGCCTGCCGCCGTGAGAGAACTTTGCCGAGCCACATAGATGACTTGGGATCTGGAAGTCTGCGGAAGTCCCGTCCAAGAAATCTGTCACTGAGGTCAGCTCCATAGAGCTAAACTACCGCACATCTGAAGAGCAGTACACGTGAACAGCAGTGCACTTGAACAGCAGTGCACTTGAACAGCAGTGCACTTGAACAGCAATGGACTTGAACAGCAATGGACTTGAACAGCAATGGACTTGAACAGCAATGCACGTGAACGGCGGTGCACTTGAACAGCAATGCACGTGAACAGCAGTGCACGTGAAGAACAGTGCACGTGAAAAGCAGTGCACGTGGACAGCAGTGCACGTGAGAGTGGAGAGGCGTTAGATTGTGGTTGTGGTTTGTAGGGGTTTAACGTCCCAAAGCGATATAGGCTACGAGGGACGCCGGAGTGAAGGGCTCCGGAAATTTCGACCACCTGGTGTTCTTTAAACGTGCACTGACATCGCCCAGTACACGGGCCTCTAGAATTTCGCCTCCATCGGAATTCGACCGCCGCGGCCGGGGTCGAACCCGCGTCTTTCGGGTCAGCAGCCGGGCGCCATAACCACTGAGCCACCGCGGCGGCTGAGAGGCGTTGGAGAAGAGGGGGAGGGGCCCCTATGAACCGTGTAATCGAAGAAAAAAAAAGGTGTTCATTACGATTTTCTTGCATAAAATTTCTCACTTGGTGGAGGGGGAGGGGGCCTTCTGTGCCCCCTTTAAATCCGCCCCTGCCTGTGATGACTGACGGCTGTAGAGCGATAGTGAGAAAGGAGAATAACTGTGTCAGTGGAAAATGAGCAATGATGAGAGGGCGCTACATGAATGAGTGAATAGGAAGAGACGAGTCGAAGTGACAGGACTCTTCTTCGTAATCAGTAAAGGTGCAGACGGATGCGTGAGTGAGATACTGCGATAGACGCTGCAGATGAGAGTGAGTAAAAGGTATGAGAGCTTTATCGAGTGAGCGAGTGGTGAGGAGGAGGCTACGAGGAAGAGGAAGGTACGGGAACGGTGACTGGCTCGCACGGGGTGGGTGCAGGAACTGTTCCGTAAGGGAAGGCATGAAAGTGAAAAGAAGTCGAGATAAGATTGCGAAAGGTAATAATGAGTGGGTGAGAGGGTGTGTGATTAGGTACAAAGTAACTAGCGTGATCAACAAATGAGTGGGAACTGTGTAAAATAAATAAGACAACGATGAGCAATATATATGAGTAGGAAATATTTTACGACTGAATGAGAAGACACGCGATAATTTGGGCGACGGAGCACAATCGGTTGCGGCGGTATTTACCGGGGAGACAAACATCGAATAACCAAGAAACTTACATAACCTGACAAAGGTGACGAAAGTACACAGCAGCTCATTAAAAATTGATACCACTTCGCCGCGGTGATTCAATGGTGAGGGCGCTAGACCGATCAGCCCGAGGACGCACGTTCGATGCCTGCCGCGTTTCGACAGAGGCGAAACGCGAAAGGCGCCCGTGTACTGCGCGATGTCTGTGCACGTTAGAGAACCTCAGGTGGTCGAAGTTAATCCGTAGCCCTGCACTGCAGCGTCACAAAAAGCCCGTTTCGCTTTGGGAAGTAATTTATTTACTAAATTATTTAGAAGAATATCGCCAGCCTGAGTGCGAGGACTTAAGCAGGAGGAGGTGTACACGACATACATAGAATCAAGAACATTTCAAGCATGGGATCGTAGCACATCGCCAAAGACAAACCAGCAGACAATATTGAGAGCTGTAAGTTAACTTTAAAGCAAAAAAAAAAACGTATTGCAGGACAATAAGGGAAACAAAAAGATGACAAATCAGAAAAAAGGCAAAGGAATTTGACGCCACGGGTTAAACCCCATCATCATAATCAGCCTCACTGCGCCCACTGCAGGCAAAGGCATCTGCCCTGTCTCTCCAATTCATTAACCCTGTCCTTTGTCAGTTGCGCCCACCGCGTCCCCGCAAAGTTCTTAATCTCATCCGCCCACCTAACTTTCTGCCGCCCCCTGCTACGCTTGCCTTCTCTTGGAATCGACTCCGTTACCCTTAAGAACCAGCGCTTATCTTGCCTTCGCATTAACTGTCCTGTGCCCAAGTCCGTTTCTTCCTGTTGATTTCGACTATTGGATGTCATTAACCAGCGTTTTTTGCCTCACTCACTCTGCCCAAAAGATTAAAAACAGCGCTAATTTTGACACAAACCACACAGAAAGACCAGACAGGACCAACTAGCCCAGCAAGAGGTACTGTTAAACGAAATCACTCTGCCCACTTCCGGTCTCTTAAATGTTATACCTATATGCGATATATACCATTCCATGACCAAAAACACACACCAATGCAGACACTATAATAGTGGTGAAGCCAAAACGCTTCACAACGCCGGCGGAAGCAATAAAGAGGACTGGAAAGCTGCGATAAGCAACGGTCTTCGATCCCCCGGGGCGCCCAAAGGACAGAAAGGCCGATAACTCAAGAGATAAGCTGCGCAGCCTTCCAAACAGCGGCACCCACTGCGGGGACACGATAACGCGCGATCGAACTCGGGCAAACGCAGTTGTGCATTTCCGCGTCAGGCGGAAGACGGGTTGTTGGTGCATTACGGAAACATTATGGGTGAACACCGCCGCAATCTGTGCCATTCTTTTATTTTTACGCGGGGGGGGGGGGGGGGGGGGGGAGGGGGGAGGGGCTTGAGCGTGACCCACATGCAACGCCCAGGCGTTTTAGAGCTTCGTGAGAGGTCCCCCAGTCTTGCTTTTTTTTCCGATTCCCGCCGAAAACGGTAGGGTGACACCAAAACGTTGTCACCTTACGAACGCTGCCTATCGAACAGCGCCATCATCATCGTGAACGAAACCTAACTGTTCAGCCAAGTTTTATGTGGCACGACATACATGTACGCTTCGCTGACCATGCTTTAAACGCGGCAGTGCGCTTGCTGATCGGGTAGTACAGTTGAACCTCGTTATAACGAAGTTATAAGGAGCCCGTTGATTACTTCGTTATCGCCGTAGCTTCGTTATAGCCCGTGTTAACCGAGCTTCAAAGGTCTAGCGTCATTCCTTCGTTATATCCATATTTTCTTTATAAACCATTTCGTTATAACGAGGTGAGACTGCATCTTAAGCAAGCGTCTAAAATCTAGCAACTCACAGCTTCGAGAACCGACAAACGTAGAAACAGGATGCCCCTGTTGACTTGCCCTGAAAATGCGGTGGTGATATAAGGCAGCACAGCCTGCATCGAATAAAGCCCGAAATCCGGTCCAAGACGTCATTTCATTCTACGCATTTTGAATCCCTGTAAGTAGTGCTGATTGTCAGTTCCGAGTAGTTACGCTAGCTGCTTTGAAAGTAGATAATAGAGCATCTTTGAACTGATTCACTCAGGCCGGGTGACACTTGATCGAAGGATGCGAAGACCAATGGAGTGAAGGGACAAAATGGCGCACGCAAAGACAAAAGCAACCCCTATGACAACTGAAGTACTAGACATCGAGTCAACAAAAATAGCAATAGTCGCTAGAGGGAGGCTTGGACGGCCCAGAACGACCTAACTGGGCGCAAATTAAGTACTTCCTCCACAACCTCTACCTGGTCTAACGCACGCTGACTCAAAGGGACAGCGCCGAGCACCGCGCCATGACCGGGTTTCCGTCCTCGCATAACCCTACATCTCGACAAGATAGGAGGGAGAGGTCACTCCAGAAACTATAAACTGCCATGGTTGTTTTATAACCTAAAAAAAATTGGAAAAGCTTTTACAAAGAGCAGCAATTCAGCGAGTCGATAAACACATCCTCCCATTTAGATAAATTTTGTTGAACTGCGTGTTACAAAAAAAAAGAAAATCCACTCACGCCACACCATCTCCTTACAGACATGCAAAAGACGTCTCAACACCTTAAACCTTACCTTCCCCCTCCCTTGTTAAGGTGTACACGGAAGCACGTTTACGGCTGGGCTGTCCACATCTATACGTCTAGGCGAAGAACTGTACTATGCATAACTTACCCTGAGTTGCACGATTGAAAGAGCCGGGCAACCCACCGCGGTGGCTCAGTGGTTAGGGCGCTCGGCTACTGATCCGGAGCTCCCGGGTTCCAACCCGACCGCGGCGGCTGCGTTTTTATGGAGGCAAAACGCTAAGGCGTCCGTGTGCTGTGCGATGTCAGTGCACGTTAAAGATCCCCAGGTGGTCGAAATTATTGCGGACCCCTCCTCTACGGCACCTCTTTCTTCCATTGTTCTTTCACTCCTTTATCCCTTCCATTACGGCGCGGTTCAGGCGTCCAACGATATATGAGACAGATACTGCGCCATTTTCTTTCCCCAGAAACCAATTATATATTAAGAGCCGGTCTACAGATGGCTCTACACAAATGCAACGAAAGCTTCGTGTGTGCAAGTTTTCTCGAGTGCGTGCGTGCGTGTGTTTTCAGCATCGTGGTCTTCAGCAGCGCGCCATGAGAAAGTACAACTAGCCCCTAAGCAACTGCCGCTGTCCTCGTTGGGTTGTACGGAGGCTACCCTCAAACAGAACCAACTGGCCGAGCCCTCTATCGAAGTGTAACGAGGTAACGAACAATCGTACAAAACACGCACAGTAGTAATCGATACGAAAAGAGTAATCGGTTTCATTTCCGTCGTCCGATATTTTCTTGATCTGCAGTAAACGCGACAATTCCGGATACTATAGGAATCAAGCGGTCGGCTATGCGGTACTATACGCTCGCCCTTCTAGCAAATACCTGGAGGACTTTAATCGCGGGAGGCTAAGCCGAAGTGATAATCCTTCACGTTGACTTAGTCTGTACGGTATTCCAAGCCCGCGTGAACGTACAGTCGGGAAGAAAAGTCTCTGGAACACGTGTTACTCGAACGAAGCTCATAGCTCTGCTGTCGGCCGGCGGCTGGAGACCACACTGGTGAAGAAAGAACAAAATATTTACTTCCCCTCCACAACTGTGGTCTTCAGCCACCGGTTAATAGCAGAGCTATGGGCTTCGTTTCAAGAACAGTGGTCCAGAGAGTTTTGTCCCCGACTGTACAAGCTTTAGAGCGTCGCCAGTGAGCCGACACGTCCGGAAAGCCCCCTTACGGCAGCGACGAGAACCCAACACGATCGGAGATGATGACCATCGGACATAATTATTATACACCACAAAAAAAAAAAAGAAAGGCAGACGAAAGCTGGAAACAAGATTAAGAAAAATGACCACGAGAAAGCCGGAAACAAGGTACAAAAAGCAAGCGGCAACGGAGAAAGCCAAACGGCACACGGTGCAAGAAAAATCGTGTCAGCAGCGGCAGTGACAACGAACTTCACCGCCTCGGCCACGCGAACGGAGCAAAATCGTGGGCGTTCTCCCTTCGAAAGCGGCAGCACAGGCGACCCAGACCAACAGCCCCCCAACAGCCTACACGCCCCCTCTCCACTGCGGCGGGATCATCTTGCCGAGTACCGCCGTTTCTGGAACGGCGCCAACCGGCACAACGAGCATCGCTCGGGGAAAGAGAGAGGGAACTAAAGAACGACAGGAGAGGAGAAAAAAAGAGAGGGTAGACAGAGTTCCGGCGGCGGCGACGCGAAGAGGAGTCCACGGCCGGGGTGGGCGGGTGAGTATGTCTCTGGGTCGAGCACCTTCGCACCGGAGGGGGCGCGGGAGGGAGGGAGGAGGGGGGGGGGGGGCTCCCTTCTCCTTTCCTATTCCTCTGCTTATTTACTTCACTTTCCTTTTACTGGTTTGAATTAAAAAATAACGCTTCAGTTATCGTCCAGCGCCGATTGCTAATGGTTACTCAGTCGTATGTCTTTTGGACTTGAAAAGAACCTAATCCTCGGTTGGATGGTGATAACAGCCTCCTTATTTGTATGACAAAAACTTTACACGACACAGCGGGCCAGTAGTTGAAGCTAATACCAGCGGTAGCTTTACAGAGTTCCTGTACAGTATCCCAAATGCAATGAACGGCATGTCAATCTTAAGCAAAGTTATCGTCACACATGATCACCGAGTTAAATAAACTACACATAGAGGTGACATTTTTTTTTACTTGTACAAATCAAAACACGCGGTCGAAATTATTCCGGAGCCCTCCACTACGACACCTCTTTCTTCCTTTCTTTTTTCATAACCTCCTTTATCCCTTCCCTTACGGCGCGGTTCAGGTGTCCAACGGTATACGAGACAGATACTGCGCCATTTCCTTTCCCCCAATACCATTTCTTTTTTTTGCAGTTTCAACATTCAAGGAAGAAAATCACGGAGCTCTGCTCAACGAAATCAAGAGGGTACATTTTCCCCGTTCCTTGCCGAGGCATGAAGTTCCGAGGCGTCGTCAAAAAAAAAAAAAAAACCGCGACAAGTAGCGCGCAAGCCTTCCTGTCTACGTGCTCGTGAAGCAAACTTTCACCGCAGGTCGCTCCTATTGTCAGAAAAAAATAAAAAAATCAAACCACAAAACAGCACGGGGCTGGAGAATGCAGGCTGAGAGCTGCCTCTGTCTTTTAACTTTATCTTGTTCTAAAGTATACTTTTTTTTTACCTTTACCTATCACTCTCTCCCTCGAAAACAGCGCAACAAGCCGACGCACACCGCTGCGTCGCTTGCCACTTGTCTCGCTGGCTGTGGGTCAAGGCTCTTGGCAGCGGCACTTAGGGAGAGGAGGAAAATGGGCGAGCGAGAGGGCTGGCGAGGCGGCAGTCGAGGAAGCAGTAACAGCGTTGAAGTGCAACGCGCTCGTACGACAACGTTTAACACTGCAAAGTCCACCGTTAGCTGTGCAAAACTGAGCAAGACTGCGCTCAGTCATAATTGGTGTTTTCATAAGCATTTCATCTTCTCATAACGCTGCGAAAACTGCCTTTTCCCAATCGATTTACAGAAGCAAGGTTAAAGTACTAACCCCCAGGCATGCAGGAGGCCAGTTGAAAGATAACGTGACCAAAAAACCTCACGTTAACCGCAGAACACCCCATTTCATTCGGTCGTACTGCTGCATTCGCAAGTAGTTCAAGCATTTCACATTTTGCTGATGATTTATTGTGCGCTTTTGAGTGTTTCCGAGCAGTACTGTTTTCTAGGCACTGAGAAATGATCTCAATTCGTCGATTATGTAGTAATTATATTTTGTTAATAAACTACCACTTCTTTTAACATTTTTGCAAAGCATGGACGACTGGCGACGAATTACTGGAAGTTAACACTTCCATCCGGCGTTGCCGAAGCCTGCGGATTGCAAGGGCTAAGCGGCTTCAACCATCAGAGCCTATCTCGACGGGTTATAACTACCAGGCTTTCATCGAGATATGCCAGAAAAGAAACCGTGATGTGAGAAATCACTGCATATTGAAGTCACTTCTTCCCGCACAAATTGTGATACTGAAACTGCATTCCATAATAAATGCAAGCGTTCTTACCGTTGTTTAATTTTTCACTGTTTTTTATTACTGAGCCTCAGCTCATCCGTTATTCGTGTACTAATAACCAACGCCTGTCAATGATTTTCACAGCACGAAGGTGTAGTTAAATAAATCGCATTTCCCACTCCAAGTGGGCTGTAAATTGTCGAAACGCTATCTATGCATGTGGTAGATTCGATGCAAACGACTCAAAATAAGCGAAACACTTCGCGGTTTTTATAGTGAAGCGCCTTAGGGGGGGACACAATTTCCCCTATTCTTGCTTAGTGTTTCATTTGCTACGCCAGACTCTATACAGTTTTATCGCTGGTCTTATTAGGCGCGATTGCAAAACAGACTTCTCAGACCCTTTACTGTTATCTCGGCCACCACCTGCCATTCACAAAGACGGAGCGTTTGCAAAAACCCGCCTTTTATGGCACATACCTCAACCCAGTCACGTCTCAGCATACTAAGGATAAGCTATCCAGCTGGTCATCAAGTCTGTCGAGACGGCTGTACAAGGAACTGACTGCTACCCTAAAAAAAAAAAAGAAACTACCGGCATATCTACCCTAGCGCTCGTAGGTTCTTTTCTTTCGTTGCAGTCAAGCTCGATATTTCAACAACCTTGGCACAAATCGATAGCTTCTAAAGGTCACAAGTCCTGCTTTTCTTTTCAGATTCCGGCACCTGGTCTGCGCAGGCGCAAATGCACCAAGAAATCATCAGAACGTACAGAATTATTAGAAAGCGAAATTATCGGGTCAATGTGCGCGATAAAATAGCAGTATGACAGCTTGATTATCTCTATGTTTCACGAACAGGCTTACGATGTGGGCACAATACCATCTTAATCGCCAACACAAAGTATAATAAAGCGCGATAACGAGTTATCAATACAGCGTCCCCTTCATATATTCCACACGTGAACTCTTATCAAAGTCAAGGCCGCAGGCCTTTCTAGGTCGCTTAAGCAAGAGCGGTAAGATCACAGGGAATCTTGCGAACGCGATACTGGTCCTATTTACAAGCCCGAAAATATGAAATGTAAGGAATTGCTTCTTTTTTTTTTTTCACGGAATTCTTAAGCTACTCCACTAGGTGGCGAACAATGTCGAAATTGACATTCTTTTTCATTTCCACAGAAGAAAGTGCTACTCCCAGTATTGCGAAAGGCGGAATATGAACAATGCGACGTTAATTCGAGCTGAAATTGCTAGGGGGCAGGGTTGATTTCTTACTTGCGCCTGACATGAATACTAATATCAGGGAACAATGACTCACGTCCGCTGCTCATAAGATATAAATATAAAGACGGACCTAGCCAGGCCCGACCACTGATAAGGCAGGAAGCCACGTGGTTAATAGTTGAAGGCTCATGTGCGGCCGCAGCAAACAAAAAGCGCAAGGGAGACGACAAATCATCCGAAATAAATAAAGAAGTTGCAAGTGCAGCTCCACAAAAGCGGGGGACCCCCGCCACCACCACCCCCGCTATGACTCATGGCGCGAAGCGACCAACTAGCTGCACCTCCCCACCCTCCAAGCCCTAAGCAGGGCGCGGGCGCTCCTATCGACCCGACACTGGGCGTCACCGCCTGAGCGTCTGGCCCGGTCACAGCAGCACCATACCACGCTCCACAACGTATCACGCACTAGCGGATGCTTGAACTCTTCTTTCTCCACGCAATGTCACAAAAGAAGACAATTTATGTGTCCTGGCCAAGCATCGCGATAACGCGATTCGTTCTTTTCCACCCACATCCTTCGCTCGGGAACATCGCTTGCCGACGCGATTCCGACTTGAATACGACCAAGCACGAACCCAAACGAAACACACACTGTGGCACTAAAAGCAATCGCCCTCCCAGCCGGCGCCGCAGCACAGACAGCGACAGGCCGCGAGCAGCCGGCGGCGGTAAACACGTTTTGTGACTTTCGCGACTTCATGGAAAGGGAAGGGAGGCAGGGTAGAGGAGCTCGAAGCATAACCGGCTGCCTGGTGATGCTGCTCGCTCTTCGGCGTACTTACCTCGGGGGCGCATCGCGACGTTTTACCGCGCAAAAAGGAAGAAAAAAAAACGCGCTCGTACTGCTAAGTTCGGAGCCACGGGTGCGTGAGATCACCCCGTTGGCTTCGTCACTGCACACTCCAACCAAAGGCTACGAAGCGCGAAAACAATTTTTCGACCGCAAACATGATCCCAACCGCACGCCAGAGCAGAGGCGGTGACGACGGATCCATAGGTGTACCAGGGTCGCCGGAGCGATCCGTTTGCTCACGCTTCAAACCGCGTTTTCGCGTGTTTCTCTTTTGCTTTTCTCGCGTCAACCAACAGTGCTAAAGATAAAAGCGCGATACGACAAAACCTGGAGAACATAAAAGAACAAGCACGCATCCTGCTTTCACAGCCGCTCTGCTAGAACCGTCCGTCCGCGGTGTGCGCGCATGAGGCGAGGTATTCAGACTCGCCTCTTTCCCACATCTCGAAGCCCCCATTAATCCGAGCTGAAGCGAACGCCGGCAAGCTCGATGTGATCATAACAAAAAGAAAGGAAACGCAAGGGAAAGTGAAATATAGGGGCGCCGATCGCGCCAGCCCGCGGGCGCCGGGGAACCGTGCTGAACAAAAGGCTTTGTATAACCGAGCTGCTTGCTCCTCTCACATGCAGAAGCGCGCGCCCGGCCGTCGCGAAGAGCGGAAAGCGAACGCCAAAGCGAGTCGGGATGCTCGCCGCCGAACGCATCTCGCCTCCGATAGATATCCGGCGCGGAGCCAGCGGACATTGCCCGTCGGAGATATCGCGGCGCTTAGAGGAAGCGCTCCTCCGGCGGGGAGCGACAGTTCAGATGTGCAAAAACAAACGAACAAACAAGGGACAGGCCCAAAGCTCACCTGGGCGTGAACTTCCCGAGCACAGTTCGGTGGTCGGAGCGCAGGTAATCGCTGCTTCGCGCGCGCTGGTGGTTGCTAGAAGCGTGAAGCGACGGTGGTGGGGAGCGGTGCGAAAGGAATCCAGTGGCGGAGACTCGCAGCTCCCGCCGGACGAGAACGGGTCGTGGGACAAGGCGGAAAGCCGGCGGCTTGTCTCGACAGCGTGCGGCGGAGGCGGCAGGGGGAGCTGTCTCGCGCACCAGCGGCAGATACGAGGCAACGGCGGCGAACGACGCGCTGTGCGGGGCCGGCGCGCGCGATCTCTCCACTCGACTCTGCGCCTCTTTCTGTCTCCGACAGGCGCCGCTGCGCGCTGGACTCCAGCGTGGCCAACCGCTGAACGCAGTGGAAGAACAAAAAAAGATGGAGAGTGGCATGCAAGCTTGGGAAATGGCACGATAGATGGCGCCTAACGTTCAGTGATTTGACAAGATTGTACTGTTATTGTACTTTGACACATACACGACATTTGTTGCAGCGTTGGTTTGGTTTTGTGGCCAGGGACCGGATTCTAGCGTGGTTGGCTTTTCCAAACCAGTTGGCTTCGGGTCAAGTGATTGACTGGCCGGCGCGACAGATGTCGTCACACAGGGGGCGCGCCGGCCAATAGCGCGAGCCAAAGCGCACTGGTTGGGTATGCCAACCACGTTATCATCCGGCTTATCTATCTATCTATCTATCTATCTATCTATCTATCTATCTATCTATCTATCTATCTATCTATCTATCTATCTATCTATCTATCTATCTATCTATCTATCTATCTATCTATCTATCTATCTATCTATCTATCTATCTATCTATCTATCTATCTATCTATCTATGTCTGTCTGTCTGTCGGTCCGCCTGTCGGTCCGTCCGTCCGTCTGTCTGTCTGTCTGTCTGTCTGTCTGTCTGTCTGTCTGTCTGTCTGTCTGTCTGTCTGTCTGTCTGTCTGTCTGTCTAGTGATTTAGCTTGGAAAGATGCAACCTTCTCGAGTACCACTCACCATGTGTACTAATGTCTTCACAATAGACTGATTCAACAGTTTCTGAATCTTCTCAACAACTTTCTAAAGCGTGGCTAGTTTTAAGAATCAATATTAAAAGTTTTGCATTCATTAGACGACACAGAGACGTAGTTTGAGTTGCGCCATACGACGGCAAATAGTATTTCGTTGATTTGATGCACCTGTGGCGTGCCAGACTTTTTTAAGAAGTTGGCGCGGTAGGTGATAAACCACAATGTATTGTTAGGCCTCTCCATATCTGCTGAAAAAAAAAAAACTGCCATGTTAATTCCTACTCTCAGTTCATTGCATTCAGGGTCAGCTACGATACGGTACCTTAGATATCGACGAATACTACATCAATAATTTTCCCTCGACATTTCAAGATGTGAACAGCAGAATAACGGACTTTGGGCAGCCCATGCAATCCTGGCGACTATCCGTTGTATCATTTGATCCCATTTATTTTATTTAAGGCCATAGGAAACGGTATAACATAAGGGGTCGGAAGTATCAGGAAAACATCGTTACGAGAGTGCATACTTGCTTAGACTTTCAATGGACTTGGATGAGCGGGCAATGATAGCAATGTCGCTTGGAGGGCCGTTCCAGTCTGCAGCTGTGCGCGGGAAAAAGAAATTGGAAAAGGTTACAGTGTGTGAGAATATACGGATAAAGTGTAGCTGATGAATGGTGCGAGGCAATATGCGTGCTGGGATTAGAATTTCCGGTGTGGCACTCATGGGGCTGTTAGAGATATTATGGAATAAATAAATGCTGGAAACGCGACGACGCAGTGGTAAAGGCGGTAAACTGGACGATGTTGTTAAGGTGGAAACGCTGACGTCATAAGAATGCGATGTTTGAATGAATCTGGCAGCGCGATTTTGAACGGACTCGAGAGAATATGACATAAGCTTGATGAGGATTCCAAAAGAATGATGCGAATTCTTGTTTAGCCCTTACGATTGACTTATAGGGTAATAACTTTGCATGCTTAAGAGCATTATATAGATGCCGCCTTAATGATCCTAATGTTCCGCTGGCTGACGATATCGCGTTAGTGACAGTGCAAACTCCGAGAAAGATCCCTGCAGAGTGTTACGCCTAAATACTTGTATGACTGAAACGGCTGTATGGCCACGGCAGGGATTGCGTAGGAAAAGATGAAGATTACGACGACGGCGGAATGACTAGAGCTTACATTTATGTGGGTTAATTTTCATTTGACAATGGTTGCGCCAGTCATGTTAGAGGTTAAGTGTGTCGACAAGTCATTAACATATACTAGGAAAAGTAGGGGACCGAGTACAGATCCCTGAGGAACGCTCTTGACGTTACTTGGAGAATCTAAGAGTTCTGTATAGAGAAACTGGAAGCGATTAGATAGGAAATCTTCAATACATTGCAAAATATTGCGATGCAGATTTAATCGGGATGCAGATTTAATCGGGAAACTCGTGCAGTCAGCATCCTTGCCAAGCTTCAGCGACATCCTCTGACCCCCCTTCTTTCCGAGGAGCGTGATGCCATCAAAAGCCTGCGTAAAAACACGGACATTATTGTACTTCCCGCTGACAAAGGCAACGCTACCGTCATCTTGGACAGCAACGACTACGTTGAGAAAATGACCGGCCTTCTGCGGGACGACAGTACGTACTTGCCGCTGAAGCGGGACCCTACGCTCAAGGTAGAAAGAAACTTGCAGATTCTTTTGACTGACGTCTTCCGATTTGTTCCACCGGACCACAAGTCACTTTATTTCAAGCTCCTTTGCCACAATGGGTCAGCTCCCGCCTTGTATGGTCTCCCGAAGATCCATAAGCCAAACGTCCCGATGCGACCAATAGTTGACTTTACGCGGTCGCCCTTATACCGCTTGTCGGGCTACTTACACAAGGTTTTTGCGCCACTCGTTGGAAAGGGCTCGACTTTCATACGTGACTCTTTCGATTTTATTGAAAAAGTACGTGATGTCACGGTGGAGGACGACGAGGTCATGGTGTCCTTTGATGTGAAATCGCTGTTCACCAGCGTACCCGTGGATCTGGCTGTGGAGGTGTGCCGCTCAGCGCTGCAGAATGACGACGGATTGTGTGAAAGAACCCCTATCGAAGCATCGGATCTTCTGAAGCTGTTGCAGTTCTGCCTTGAGAACACTTATTTTGTTTTCCGGGGTACAGTCTATAGACAAGTTCATGGCACTGCTATGGGCGCATCTATATCGGTGACAACCGCAAACCTTACCATGGAAGCAATAGAAGCTCGCGCACTGGCTACCTTCGAACCGCGCCCAAAGGTTTTTGTGCGTTACGTCGACGATTGCTTCTGTATTATCAAAAAGAATGCGTTAGGTCCTTTCACAGATCACATCAATAGCATGGAAGATTCCATTCAATTCACTGTAGAGGAGGAGGCTTCACGCCGTCTTCCTTTTCTGGACGTTTTGGTGGAACGCAGTGGAAACCGCCTTTCTTTCAAAGTTTATTGAAAAGAAACCCACACAGGCCGGTATCTTCATTTTAATTCTGTCCACCCGGTTTGCCACAAACGCTCTGTCGTGGCTTCCCTCGTCCGACGTGCCAAAAACATCTGCCCAAGGCCAGAAGATCGGGCTGCTGACCTACGGCAAGTGCGCCGAGAATCGAGTGAATGCGGCTACCCCAAGCACTTCGTGGATTCTGTTCTTCAATGGTCTTCACGCCCATCAGAACCAGTTGGTTCTCCTTGCCGAGCCCGAGCCGCTATCCCATATGTGCCGGGCGTGAACGAGTCTTTGGCTCGCGTTCTGCGCACTTACGGTGTGCACGTCGCTCACGTTCCTGCGTGCAAGCTGAGGCATGAGCTGGTGGCCGCCAAAGACAAGATAAAGAAAGAGAAGTTTCCGGGCTTCATCTACAAGATTCCCTGCGCAGACTGCGACTACTGCTATATCGGCGAGAGCGGGAATTTCGAAAGGCGATTGAGGGACCACAAGAACGACGTCAGGAACAAAAATATTGCATCTAATGCACTTGCGGAACACGTGGAAGCCGCGACGCACAATATAGCTTGGGAAGATGCATCAGTCGTCGCAAGAGAAAAGAATTGGCTGTCACGTCGATATCTGGAATCCCTGATAATCCAGACAACAGACAAAACCCTTAACCACAACGCAGGCAATCTCCCGCCCACGTACGCAAGATGCTTGGGGCGATTACTTCGACGCACTTAAGCTTTCTGCTTTCCGCCCAGTGATCAAGGCTTCCGTATGAAAGCCGAAACGTCATCGTTTTAAACAACAACCTTTTGGTCGGCGTTCCTATTTCTTCATACATGAAAGTTTTATGACTAAGCGTTTTTGGGTTACCTTGTAGACAGCTTCAGTCTGTTAATTCGAATCAATGTTGATGGGCAGATCGCGCTAGAAAGTGTCCTGTTGTGTCTCACAGGAGTAGCCCTTCGGAAATCCTTGCTGTGCAGGTGAAAATACGAAAGGCACTGAAGAATATAGTTACGCGCTTTGAATACGAAAGCATTGGTCTGTGTTTGTTTTATTTCCCTTTTATGTTGATTCCTTAATTTTGTTTAGTTTTATTTTTTGCTTGCTTTCTAATGACACAACCAGTCAGTAGCATGAAGTGGGGTAACTCAAATACTATGTTCACCTAATTAGTTCGCCATGATGCAACGCGGTTTTGTGTACCGCCCAAGTACCTCGCGCCCATTAAGCAAGTACAGACACAATAAAGACTATTGGAAAGATCGCGTATCGGTTGTACAACGCTATGCTCAGACATTTGTCCCACATGGTCTGTCAATATTGGACAAAATTACCGCCCCTAACTTGTTTCTAGCATCAAAAATTTATTATGTTTTGGATATTAACCGCTGCTATATAATCATTTCGCATAAAAAGTTTTTTGAATCAAGAAAGGCCATGATAGTTCGCATAGTTAATTTAGGAATAAATTATGAATAGTTCGTAAAGTTCGTAAAGTTAATTTAGGAATAAACTTGTCCATAAATTCCTTAATTTTCGTCTTGAATAAAGACCAGTCATCACGAATCGTTCTTTGACGAAAGTTAGATTAGAAAAACGCGTAGCGATGGCGCAGAGTTAGAGCATTCGCCTCGCGTTTAAGAGAACCGGGGTTCCAATCCCCCGGTGCTGTGCAATTCTTCACCGAATTGAAAAAAAGCTCCGGGTTTCGATGGAATTACATAGGCAGGCCTGGGGTGCGGCCTCATCTCGGTGACCAGAACCGACAACGCACTCTCTCGTTGAAACAGGATTTGGCCACCCTGGTGTAGTACCTGGCCACAACCTCCTACATGACTAAACCAACCAACCCTCGGCCTTTAGTCACCACAGTCTTCGTAGCAACTAATCAAGGCGGCGGTCAGACCTTAGACGCAGCGGAGGGAGCTAAGAATCTCTAGCACCGGACAGGCCACCATTGGAAACTGACCCTGGCAACGTTTAACGCTAGAACCTTATCCATGGTCAGGCTTGTCTACTCGAGGAACTAGCGGTTATAAAATGGGATGCCATAGGACTTGATGAGGTTAGATGGACAGGTGTGGCGTTTACAGTGCTAAGGGGTGGACACGTACTCTGTTATACTATGTCTTAGTGGATAGACGAGAACTAGGTGTGGAATTCTTGAGAAATCGGGATATAGAATTCCTCTATAGAGGAATCCTATAGCATTAACAAGACATGGGCAGTTATCGTAATTAGGATTAAACGAGGTACAAATTAAAGGTGGTACAGGCTTACACGCCTGCATGCAGCCATGATGACCAAATCGTCGAAAGCTAATATGAAGACGTGGAATAAGCATGAGCAAAGTAAAATCAGAGTGCACTGTACCGATGGGCGAATTCAATGCGAAGGTGGGCAAGAAGCAAGCTGAAGACCAGGCAGTAGGCGACTATCGCTTAGGCTCTACGGATAGCAGAGAGGAGTTATTAGTAGACTTCGCAGAGAGGTATTATTTACGGATCAAGAATACCTTATTCCGCAAAAGAGACAGCAGGGAAGGAACGGAAGAAACTAGTGAAGCGGATGCCTGCCTATTCAGGAGTTAGCGGAAAGAGGGAAAGTAGAATTCAGGATATCACTTCAGAATAGATATTCGGCTTTAATTGAGGACGACGACCTTCATGTTCATACAATGAACGAAAAATCTCACAGCTATCATTACGGAGTGCGCAGCATAGGTAGTCGATAGGATGTTCAGACAGGATATCGGCATGCTCTTTCAGGAGACGAAAGAACCGATTGCTGGTTCATGGGGTTTAACGCTCCAAAGCGATTCAGGCTATGAGGGACGCCGTAGTTGATGTCTCCGGAAATTTCGACCACCTGGGGTTCTTTAACGTGCACTCACATCGCACAGCACACGGGCCTCTAGAATTTAACCTGAAACGAAATTCGACCGCCGCGGCTGTGATCGAACCCGCGTCTTTCGGGTCAGCAGCCGAGCGCCATAATCACTGAGCCACCACGGCGGCTCTAACAAACTGATTAACCAATGGCAAAGCATGGAAGCATCAATCCTCAGAGACAGAATAGAACTAGAGCTATCAAAGTTTATCAATAGACGCAAGGTAACTGACGTAAGGCGTAGTTTAATATGAACAGAAAAGAGCATGCTCTAAAGAACGGAAGTAGCCTAGAAGCGTTCAAGAGGAAACCAGATGTATGCGCTAAGAGACAAAGAGGGCAATGTCATTAGCAACATGGATACGATAGTTAAGTAGCCGAAGAGTTCTGCACAATTCTATACAATAGCCAATCTGATTACAGTCATTTCCTGATTGTAAGTTGAAGAAAGCTTCCAAAAACACGATTAAAAATTTGCAGGTGTGAATTTATGTCGCAGGTATATCTCCATGACTCGCCAATTAATGTATGCGCGCAATCTATGACTAATAGACTTCTGGAAGGGGATCCACTTTTATTGGAAGTCGCGGTAGCCGCGGCTGGTGAGCCGGCGGAGCGGCCTGTCGACGTTGCTGGCCAGGCCGGTTGCCGAAAGGGTTCTGTTTTGCGCGAGCGAGGTCTTCTTCTTCTACCTCTTAGAACATGGCACATACCCACATGGGGGGGGGGGGGGGGAATTGGCCAAGGTTTAGTGTCATAAAAAAGGAAATTTCCATAGATGATTACGACAAAATTGTAGCAAAATTGGGAGCGAGGTCTTCGTCTTCTTCTCGTCCTTTGTAAGCATGGCGTGCTCCCAGCTTCATCTTCATCAGCGCTGCTACAGACTTACAGCGTCACGAATACATCAGAAGTTTTTCCTCCGCAGAGGGTGGTAATCGGGAAGCCAAACGATGCTATCTCAGGATGCAGGCGTTGGGTATTAATCGGGACGTCGCCAGGATATCTTTAGTACGTAGGCAGCACACTGCCAAAGGTGTAAGTTAGCTCATTTTATTCAGCCCATCTGCGGCACTAAACATTTTAGCAGTCCTGCCACTGTCCACGGCGTCTGACCGGAAGTCCAGGTTTCTGAGGGAGAGACTTACGTCACACCCGCCGCGGTGGCTCAGTGGTTAGGGCTCTCGGCTACTGATCCGGAGTTCCCGGGTTCGAAACCGACCGCGGCGGCTGCGTTTTTATGGAGGAAAAACGCTAAGGTGCCCGTGTGCTGTGCGATGTCAGTGCACGTTAAAGATCCCCAGGTGGTCGAAATTATTTCGGAGCCCTCCACTACAGCACCTCTTCTTCCTTTCTTCTTTCACTCCTTCCTTTATCCCTTCCCTTACGGCGCGGTTCACGTGTCCAACGATATATGAGACATACTGCGCCATTTCCTTTCCCCAAAAACCAATTATTATATTATTATTATTACTTACGTCACCTTCTGTAACATCACATTTGATAAAATGTACCTTGTCTTTCAGATGCTCCGCCGCGAGGGATGTATCGAGCGACTCCCATTCCATATTCTGAATATTTCCGTATCCCAATCCGTCAGAATAGGAGGTTAGGAGCCATGCGAGAGAGGGGCGCAAGAGACGACAAGAGACGTCAAGGGTTCGGCTCTTTTATTCCGCACCGGCATCAACTTACTTTTCAACATTTTATTTACAGGTTCGTCTCGTCATTCCCACCATTGCAGAGGTGCAACGAAAACACTATAGAAACAAAACACAAAGCTATGGACCCACAGATCGTGCAGGGTGAGACAGATGTATTTTTTTTCCTTTAGAGGTCTTCCGCGACGTGACATACAGGTCATTGAAAGGTCATACTCGCACACGGCCCAACAATCAACGGGCCAGCGAATGGCCAACAATGGCCCGTCGGAGAGAGTCCGAGCTTTCCACACCACTCAACACCGAAACGCTTCGGTCAAAACAACGTTATGGCTTTTTTTTTCCATTCTCCTGCATCATCTCCACTTTCCAAGAGGCTGGGGCCTCCGAAGCTCAAGAGACAAAAGGCCCGTGTGGGGAAGTCGGCAAGAATCATCACTCGATCACCACGAGATTGTGGAAGCAAATTACACACTTGCAACATCATAAAGCACGTGACACTTTCATGAAAGAAGGGAGGAAACGGTAAAAAGAAAGAAAAAACATTGTGGCGTAGCTGTACACATTCGCAATCAAGAAGACGCCGGCAGCCTTCTAGGCATCTGCCAGGTCCGTAAGGATTACTCGGGCCATGGTGAAAAGACATGTTAGGCCACAGGAGAGGTCCCGCTAAACTTTCTGGTCACGTGGGACGTTGGAAATTCGAAGCGGAGACACTGTACGAGTCCGAGGAGCAATGATAATGCTTCGTGTGTCTCCGTCTCCGCGGCGTTTGCAAATGAACTACGGTACCGCCCGGGAGGCTACGACGTGAAAATAATGAAACGAACAGCAAGAGAGGGCGCTGCGATCAAACAGTCGCCTCTTCGCGCCCTCTCGAGGCCAGAAAAGAAACTATCGTCCAGGGAAGTGTGACAATGCGCCGCCTATAATGGGGACACAAGAAATTACACCCCGTGGATGAAAGCTTGCTACGCGAATTACTGAGTGGACAGCTGTTCTTGAACAGTCAAAATAGTTAGTGCCAGTGAACGCGGTGTCTGTACAGAGAATGCAGCAGAAAATATCGGAATTGGTGCGCTCAGGTCCTGTCATGGTAAACTTTCTTGAATATGTTCATAAATATCGCGCTTAGTTCACTCGACAGTTCTATGTGTGAGTATTATAGAGGGATGTTTCAATGATGCATTTCCTTTTTTTTTTCAATACAACAGCGAGTTCCGCCTTACACCACTCTGAAGGAAGCGCCCTCTGCTAGCCGCGGCACTTACTCTTGAAAATTAACAACCCGGAAACGTAGCGGAGACTGAAAATCTACCGAGTCGTACGCTGGGCACGACCTCGAATGCATGCGTAAATGAATGCCGCTTTTTGGAACGGGATAAATAGGAGAGATCGCCCTGTATTTGAAACTCTCACATGCCTAGTCACTCGATTAACCTTTTCAAAATTTCTTTGGTATCTTTTATACGCGAATTACTCTCGCTAGTTGTCTGTGGAACAACGAACGGTTGGTGCCTATATGAACAACCCTTCTCTGTTGTCTGCAGTAAGCGTACGATGTACATGCAACAGGGCGTAGTCTGTACTGCGTGCCACCAGAAGTGCTCGCCATCTCAGGTAGATGGCGCCACAGAGGTGCGCAGATTGCGGTAAAAGTGGTAAAATGGTCGGTGGCGCCACGGATGTAGACTGGGGAAAATACACTTGTCCTTTACTCTCTTTTTAGTACCGAAATTTTGCCATGCTGAAGAGGTGTTGGGAACGTTGAGAAAGAAAATTTGGAAACGCAAGCATTGACATAACGATTACTGTGCGAAGAACAAGTAATACCTTAACAAATTGCGTGCGCTTACGACGAGACTAAAAAAACAAAAGACGACATCGGCAGGTGGCGCTGCAAGCGCGTGAGCGTAGCGAAGTGACGTCTTCGACGGTAACGCGTCACAGAACTTAGTATCGCCAACATTATTACATCCTGTAAAGCGTACAGCTGATTTTATTTTTTATTTTTTTTAAAGTACAGGGCTGACGAGAGAAAAAATGCAGCTCACTATTAGCGTCAAACGAAACGCAAACGAGGAAACGGCACCGGGAATAAACGAACCAAAATATATTAGCTGATTGAGATTAAATACTAGCGCACTTGATCTTCACTTCGGTGGCGCGAATTCTGCTGCGTGGAAGTGTTAATGAACCCCAGCCTAATTTCTTCTCCAGCAGCTAATAATTTTGTGCTGTTGGTTTCGCGGTTCAGTTACACTGTTCGCGGATTCACCTGACACTGATATTACTGAAGGCGACGAACACGTTTTCCGTCTCGAGACATTTAAAGTTTAACTCTGCATTATCTGCACGGTGAAGTGGATGGTCTTGTGTCGTGATTTAACCACCCGTGCTTCGAGACACTTGTTCCCGACGTTCCCATGCTTTGTTCAGAGGCTCATATGTTAACTTTTACTACATTTCCCCCCTGTTTTATTAACATTTTAGCACGCGCAGCACGGTACCGAACACGTACAAGTTTCAGATGGCCCCCTCGCTGAGTGGAGAAAAGACCTCCTAACTGTATCTTCAGAATACCTGAAAGCAATACATTAATACTGTAATAACGTATATGTAGCTTGGGGCCTGCTGCTCAAAGGCTCTGTATTTGCCGCACATGCAGTTATTTTTCTTCAACGATTTGACTTTCTGGAACCGACATGGCGGCAAAGACTTCACGCACTCATGCTAATGTCGTTTACTACGGCATCCAAACATCAACCGATCCCCCAGTTAGCTCAAGTTGCTGGACGACATCGCCGCATATAGTCAGCAGGTATTCACTCAGTTTGCATGTCATGTAACTAGCGAAATTACCCGTTGCACGCAGCATCCTGTCACAGACAGGGGAACTGCGGATTACTAGAAACAAGCATATAAACAAACAATGACAAGTAAACATTTACCTCTGTGCAATACCTGATGCGCTTTCAAGACAAAAAAAGGACAAAAACTAAAGACTAGAAGTAAGCTTCCAACAGCAGCGCTAAACGTGAAGTGGAGAGCTTAAAATTGCGCAGCTTTCTTTTCCCGACTCCTGTGCATATGAAAACCGACACGCCCGCGCCAGCGGAGGTTCCGAGCTGAGGCACGCAAAATGAAGACGGTGTCTACGAGCACATCTCTCGGCACATCATAGTTATTCAAAGCCACAAGTCCAGCTCTTTCCTCGCACCAATAGGCAAGAGCCTATGCCCACAGGCAAGAGTCAATGCACACAGGCAAGAGCCTATGCACCCAGGTAATAGACTATGTGCACAGGCAATAGCCGATGCCCACAGGCAAAAGCCGATGCACACAGGCAAGAGCCGATGCCGCCGGGGAATAGTCGATGCACACAGGCAAGAGCCGATGCACACAGATAAAAGCCTATGCACACAGGCAAGAACCCATGCACAACGGCAAGAACCCATGCACAACGGCAAGAGCCGATGCACACATTCAAAAGCCGATGCATACAGGCAAGAGCCTATGCGCCCAGGCAATAGACTATGTGCACAGGCAATAGCCGATGCCCACAGGCAAGAGCCGAAGCACACAGGCAAGAGCCTATGCCGCCAGGGAATAGCCGATGCACACAGGCAAGAGCCGATGCACACAGATAAAAGCCTATGCACACAGGCAAGAACCCATGCACAACGGCAAGAACCCATGCACAACGGCAAGAGCCGATGCACACATTCAAAAGCCGATGCATACAGGCAAGAGCCTATGCGCCCAGGCAATAGACTATGTGCACAGGCAATAGCCGATGCCCACAGGCAAGAGCCGAAGCACACAGGCAAGAGCCTATGCCGCCAGGGAATAGCCGATGCACACAGGCAAGAGCCGATGCACACAGATAAAAGCCTATGCACACAGGCAAGAACCCATGCACAACGGCAAGAGCCGATGCACACATTCAAAAGCCGATGCATACAGGCAAGAGCCTATGCGCCCAGGCAATAGACTATGTGCACAGGCAATAGCCGATGCCCACAGGCAAGAGCCGATGCACACAGATAAAAGCCTATGCACACAGGCAAGAGTGATGCACACAGGCAAGAACCCATGCACACATTCAAAAGCCGATGCATACAGGCAAGAGCCGATGCATACAGGCAATAGACTATGTGCACAGGCAATAGCCGATGCCCACAGGCAAGAGCCGATGCACACAGATAAAAGCCTATGCACACAGGCAGGAGTGATGCACACAGGCAAGAACCCATGCACAACGGCAAGAGCCGATGCACACATTCAAAAGCCGATGCATACAGGCAAGAGTCGAAGCGCACAGACAGCAGCCGATGCATACAGGCAAGAGTCGATGCACACAGGCAAGAGCCCATGCGCACAGGCAATAGACTATGCGCAAAGGCAAGAGCCGATGCCCGCAGGCAAGAGCCTATGCACACAGGCGAGAAAATTCTTGCGAGGCAGATAACAAGCTGCGAGGTACATAACTGTCGCTGAACGAAACGTTCGTCATAAGCTGCCGCAAAAGCCGCATATTATCCTCAAGACTCCCTGATTGAGAAGCATTGAAACATAATCTGGCTTTAAACATCCATCTATAATGGCTTTCTGACTGGCTCAACTGATGCTGATGGCAGTCCCTGACCATTGTCTGTTATACACCCGATTGCTTAAGCAATTGCAGATGACAGCTTCGAGGTATCTGCAGTTTCCATTGCTATACACCAAAGTCGCGATAAGTGTCTCATATTGTTGAGTTCGTAAAATTAATTTAGAATATTTTACTGCTTTTATTACAACGTGTGGGGCAGCTTTGTGCTGAACGATAAGTCCTTAAATGTATTGTGCTCTTCCGAACTAAGGCGGGCAACAGAAGGGGAAAAGAACCTAAGAACATTCCTAAATGTCGTTATCGCTCAGCCTTTGCCGCTATCGCGGACATCGGACGCCAAGTGAGCACGAGTCTCTGAGGCAACACTGGCGCATGCCTTCTAGGCGCTCGTAAAGGACACACGCGGCAGCGGTAACGCACACGCGCGAACCGGAAGTCTGGTCTCACTACATGACGCACGACAGGGGTCCGGAGCCAGTATATATGCATACAGCTTTGGCGAGACTGTGTATGAACGGGCCCAAAATTAAAGAAAACGCTTCCTTCACACTTAACTGGTAGTAACTTCCCGAGTATGACTGCTGACCATCTGCACAGATGCTTCCTAATCAGTACCTTTATGGCCGTCGTACTGGCAATGAGTCTCTCAGGTCTGTTAAAACTCCCTAATGTTCGAAAGTCTGCGCCTGCACACGATACGGAGATCTCGGCTGTCGGCTACAATGAAACGTCGCGGGCGCGGTGGTCTAACAATGTACAAGCGCGACATGATCGGTACACGCTATAAGTGTCAGCTAAGACAAAACAACGGCATACGGATAACACCGCGGGCGTCGCTAGTACGTTAGGCCTAGAACACGTGACCCTCCACGACGGGTAACACACGGCGCGCGCGCGCGCCCATCTCACGAAAGACACCGAAAGTTGCGCCGTAAAAAATACCTCTGCTCTTCCCGGAAAACTAATCGGCTCGCGTGGCAACGGAGGGCGCCGCGAGCTGTGTATACCGGTCGCTCTCAAGCTCTGTACAGCAGTCGGCCGAGACGAGAGAGACAGCAAGTGCTAGCTTGGTCCAGAACGATGCGCAACAACGTGCCGCACGGCTTGTACGGGAAAAGGGCTCTCAAACCCGGCACAAAACACGAGTTGACATTCCGTTAGACTTTCCGCAGAGCACACACAGAGTGTTTGCAGAAAATCCGTTGAATGTTAATACGAATTTTCGCATCGGGGCAAAAAGAAAAAAAACAAACTTCACTGTGGTACAACTGCGCAGGCTTGTCTCGCTTGTTTCCCGCAACCGCTTAAAAAGCTGCCTTCCTCGGCTCAACCGCTAGGATGCGCTGCGAGCAGGTCCGCCATATTTTCCTATCCACCGCTTGCTTCGGACAGCTGCAAGTCAAGCGGGCAAGGGCGACTGTGATCATTCTTTACCGAAGTGTGCGAACTGTAATGGACTGCAGCTCCATGTTATTTTTCCGCTCATCGCAGCGGATTCTTACATGATTGAAACAGAAAGACGTGATAACCCTGTATACGCCAAGACACACACGGAAAACAGCAAGTCTCTAAAGGAACCAAAGAGAGAGAGAGAGCACACAACAAGTGTGCTGAGAAGTGTGCCCACGGCATCACGAAGTTAAGTATTGTAACACATCACCAGGAAGTCGTTAGGGAAGACCGCCTGTGCATTGGAACAAAATGAGTGTGCAGCTGCATGCTGACTGACACACAACGCTCGTTTAGAGGAGTGGATTAAAGGGACCATGAAATGGTATATAGTGATGTTGGGAAAAGCGCACCGGCTATCGGTATTCCCATCACTCGTCGCCTCACCGCAAGAATTTTTAAGCTACCTTCATTAACACCGAAGATATGGGCGATTAAAAATGATGCTCCTCCTCTCCTTTATTAACACACACACCGACGCACTAGCAAAAAAATAAAGAAAACAGGTCGGGACTGAACCCCGCCACGCCCCATCCCGCTGACGTCACCCTAAGTCAGCAAGGGAGGGCCGGCTTAGAACGTGCGGTGAGCTGTCGCATTAATGGGTTGAGAGCAGCTATTAAAAAGATATATGCATAAATTAAAGGGACCACGAAAAGCTTTTCAATTTGACTCGAAAACTCACAATGACCACTTCTAAGATTTGTAGCAATAAAATATGACCACAAAAATCATTTCAGGATAACTTAAACGACTTCACTGACACATCTAGTGGTTAGTGCGTACAGTCATGTTGTTTGCAGGTTTACTGTGCGCTGGGCGAAAGTATAGGCACTGTATATAAATGAACCAAAGATACTTTAGCCTGCAAAACGACCAAGTTACCGGTGGCCACCGCCTCATTAAGAGTTTATTAAGCACTGCCATCTTAGCTGATTGGCAGCAAAATTGGACGTGGCAGAAGTTTTGTCATAGCCAGCTAAGCAGCACTAGCAGCCTGTTCGAGAAAGGTGAAGGCGCCTACCTAAAGAAATTTTTATTCACGGTGCACAACATTGCGATCGGGCACTGCTATTGGTTGGTTAGCCAACGACAGTGCGATTACCAGTGATCAACAAAGGAACACAAAATTGCACTCGCCACTTACGCAAACTTTTGATAACTGCCGGACCGGTATGCTTTGCCATGACAGAGAAACCTAATACGCTGTGCTAATGCCACCGATCGACTAACCCGTTATAAGATAGTGGGATATACAGGGCATGCCGTATTTATCTGTCCGGGTTGTAAAAAATTCTGCTGCGCAAGCTACTGGACTATTTGTGCTCAACTAGAGACCATAAGGTACCTTATGATAGTCTGTGCTCTTTTTTTGTAAGTAATTTAACATTGGAACTTGCCTGAATTTTCCTGAATCGGCGAATAGCTGCAATCGTCTGCGCAGACGACTGCAGTTTTGCCCCGATTCCAGATAATTCAGAGAAGTTCTGACGTTAAATAATCTATCAAAAAACGCAGACTTCACAAGCTACCCAGTGGTCTGTGCTTGAGACCAAATAGTCCAGTAGTTTATGAAGAAGAAATTTTTACAACCCGGACAGATAAATACGGAACACCCTGTATGTTACATATTATACATTGTATTACGTCACAAATGCCTGAGAAATCGCTGGGACGTTTTGTACTGTGTAAAGAGCTGCCTTGACGGGGTTTGCGCCACACGTCGTGTTCTAAGCCTCAAGGCAGAGTTCGACAGCGAAGGGTGCTGTGATAGTCATACCTTGTCTCATGACAGCATGATGTGCTCTTTGACATCAGTGTTAAACGCAAGACAAAAAACAAAGCAAGGAAATAGAAACATTTCACTGGCGGTCGCAGAAAAGATGTGCTTGTTCACGTGTGGTGGCAACGCTACGCCTATAGAAAATCGAGTGGAAAAATACTAGAACAAATATGACTAAAATGAGTCCAGGCGAACTAGGCTGAGTCAACAGCTTCACACATGTAATGCTTTGAACCCTGCTTAAATATTTTACAAAATGAAGTAAATACACAAGACTAAGCGCTCGGCACACTTAGATTTAAGAGCCGAAGATTTACATGCGCTGATGACTTATACATGTTGTTGAAATGACTATAAACATACGCAGCAAGCTTTTCAAAAGTGGTAGTGAAAAAATTCATTTTCAGATTTTATCAATAATGCCTTGAATATCTATTGTCAGCTTCACGGTGATACTTAAGCAGCTTGTTTTGTGCAGCCCTGAACAAAAGTACTGCAAGGCATGCGAAGCAGCAACTATATACATAAAAATAGAAAGCGATGAAGAATTGACAACAATATTGCGGTACTCATTAAAATAAACACAGTGTCTATCAATACTACAACTGCAGGTTAACGAAATAAAAACTGTTTTCATGCATGAAATTTCACATGGGAATCACTGACACCAAGAACTGCCAAGTCTCTGTTTTGAGCGTTAGAGGCAATCAGCATTATTTGGGTAAACCACACGGTAGGGCTGTAACAGCAGTGACAGGTTAAGGTGCAATTTCTAATCTGAGACATTAGGCGTCGCTTCAGTTTCTAAAAAAATTATTTCATGCCACGTAATTGCAGAACTGGTGTGCGCAACAATTCAGCACTGAACGACATCAGCAGTAATGAACAAATAAAATGGACAGTGTCTATGAACATGATCTATATGGAAACGCTACACAAAGGTGTGTTTCAACAGCAACATTCCTAAGAGTATGCTTGAAAAATCCGCAAAAAAACGAAAATAACAAAATGAAAGGTTCGCGTAAAACCACTATATACAAAATGACAAGAAAATACTGCGTGTCTGGAAGCAAGCAGACCGGTGGTGAAGAGCATTGTAATAAAGTATCGTAGAAAGTAAACGAACGCTCACGTACACATTTTCCTTCACCGGTCAAATCTACACTTGCCGTCGTCGACATGAAGCAAAGTGCTGCCGTTTTACGTGAGTATTATAGTTCACTGAAACAGTAATCAAACCAGGATCCTCCCTGATGTGCAACAGCCAGACACTTTTCGACATGCAAACCAGTACCAACACTTGTTTTCAACACGTGCACGTGAAAGTGGTCAGTCAGCTGCTTGATCACACACCTACACGTTCAAATGTGACGTTACACTTCCCCGCTCAGCTATGGTTACCAGAGCTGCAGTTAGCTAAAATGTTTGAACTCAGGCCAGTACAACATGCCGAGCGCGCGCAGTGGCGTCAAGCCACCAGCTAGGACTTGCTCACATATGTATAAGCGCCATTTCGGCAGATCGCACCGTGTACGCGGTATTTGCGCGCACATATTTTGGCCATTGGTAACTTATAACTGGCGATGCCGCGTCTGGCTTATACCTCTCCGAGGAGACATTGAGAGAAACCAGAAATGCTGACTGAAACGATGAAAAATGCCGCGTTTCCGACATCATAAAGATAGCGCTTTCTCAGTTCCCTGTCTCGGCGAAGATGAGAGTGCCTACGGCCTGCTATCTTGAGTTATGATTGTAATGACAATAAAATAACTCAGAATGGCAAGGCGCGCAAAATATGAACCTACAAGAAATAAAAAGAGCGAGGAGGCACGTGTGAGGAGCCGTAAGTGACGCTGGAAGTGGAAACACGGAAGCCCACGTCTAATGCGGGTGCTGAATATGTCATGGTTCTAGATAGCTTAAGTCATGACTTCCGGCGTTCTTTTACCCTTTTCTTCGAGATGCTCAACCCAGCCTCAACACGGTTTCAACTCTAGGCTTCCTTGGCGCCCACCCTATATAAATTTTGTACGTGTGCTGCAAAAGGGGAAGTCGTTTTTTTCTTGGGTATTTTTTTCTTCGTGACTACACCCCCAACTCACCTATATCGTGCACGTCCTCACTGGAGAATTCAAGCAGCTTAGGCTTGCAACCTTATGTTCTTAATACCTGTTTTTTGTTCTCTCTTTTTTTTGCTCGCAGTGTTATATGTGTAAATGCTGGAAAAGAAGTCGATCATCACAAGCACGCTCCGCTGAATTCAGCGGGCTGAACATAAAACAAGGCGGCACATATTTTTGCGAAGCTAGTGTTTCAATGTTTACATCTGTCGCAGTACGGGTTCTTTCGTTTTTTGTAACACCTTTAACAGATCGCCGTGAGGGAACCTGTCGCTTAGGGCACCGAGAGAAGACCAAAACGCAGCAATGGGTCAACAGGAATGCGATTTAAGAATTTCTTTAAAAGAAAATGCTCAAAGAAGAGCAAAAGGGTCGTTTAAATTAAGATATGGTTAACCAAAGGCGTAACCGTTGTCAGAAGTGTTTTGGAAGTTCAAATTCGGACCACTAGTCACCACAAAATTAACCGTCTCCCTCCCCGGAATTCTGCTTCACCTTATCAGAACAAGAATTTGCGACGATATTAGACAGCTCCGTTAAGCACTCCCCTAGATAGTCCAGGAACCGAATTGGTGGCTACTTTTACTGCCTTCAAACACGACAAAACCATCAAAAGTTGTTTTAAAGAAAACACGCCAGGAACTTAACGCAGTAATGCACTCCATGTTTCGTTTGAAGCCGGGAAAATATATGGCATACTGGATGTGCGGAAAAAAATTTCGCTATCTGCCCGTAACCGACGGTAAGATACGCAGCACCGAAAACGCAACTAAGTTGTAACGCCATCTGTTGGGTTGCTTCAGAAATAAACGATTTCTCCGTTCTACGTCCTGGGTACAAATAGCAAAAACAGACAGCTAAAAGCACGCCACATTAACTTTCAATTCCGCCGCGAGATGCCTCGACAGTTTCTGAATCACGGTGTAAGTGGGCACGGTATCTGCCACTGTGCACTTAATGCTCCTTCTCACCCTCGCTGCACAGAAGCAAGAAAACACTGGCCAATTCGGAATAGTGCAGCACTGCACTGGTTTCTCAAACTCCAGACGCGGCACACGGCAGGCTGCTTAATACACGGCAAGCTCCTATTTTTTTCGTGTCTCCGTTATTCGAGCCGCAAAAAGAGATGATGGGTTTCGTGCAGCATTCGAGCTCCTAAATTATACCCGCTGCAAAACTAGCCACTTTTTACTATGTTTAAACAACCGACATGTTGGCTGATTCGAGACTTACGGATTATCGCACCACCTGTTGACAGCGTACCGAATTAATATACATAGCATTGTTGACATTAAAGCGAGAAAGCCTTATAGTTGTTTCCAGCTCGCCGATAGCGAAGACTTGTTTTACACTTTCAATGGCACAATACTGTGCGTAATTTTGGCAGCAGATACGATTGAAGAACTCGGGCGTGGCATGGCCCACGCCAAGTCAGTTTTCAGTCAATATTGTTCAACTCTGTGGTCACCGTCTCTGGCCGATGCAGCAAGTGTCTGCCAAGGTCGCGACCGAAGCATGTAATGCCACTAAACCCCACAGGAACACAACCAAATATGAATATGAACAAAAGGTTCGGTCCAGAACACTGGATTTCACACCAAGCGGCTTTGGTCCTAGGAAGGCTTGAGGGAAGAGCGCCGGTGTCACTCCTTCTGCAAGACGCCCGCAACTTAATGCCGAAATAATATGCGCCCCAAATGATCCACAGAAATCAGAGCCCGTGCACTGAATATTTTAGCGCTCCTGCGCAAACTGTCTTCCGTAGTTTCACAGCAGAAGTTAAACGAACTACGCAGCTCAGGTGCGCATTCCACTTGGTGCCTTGCATAAATGAAACGAGAGTAGTTTTCAAACAGAAGGAATGTCGCCTGACCGATGAGAAAGAAGTCAGTGATGTTAAGAAAAACGTAAGCCTTACTCCAGGAGGGATATACTGATTAATCAGCGCGATATAGTTTGTTCGGCTTTGGAATCAAGCTTGAAGGGCTACCCGGCAAGCATCTCGATCACTTCGCGGGGGCAGGCAGTGACGAGAGAATACTATGCTTTACTCTTTTTCTATTAGTTGTTACATAAAGTTACCAAATAAAAGAAAAACTGCTTTAAGTTGTGTGTTGCACCGCTTGCGTCTAACGGCAAACAGCTTTCAATTAGTGCGGTTTGCCTTAAAAAAAGCAAAAAACTAACACTTTTGAAGAGGCATGAAAACAAATTAGGCTTAACTAGACTTGGAGTTCCTATTTCGCAGTGAAAAAAACGGGAAAAGGTGGGCTGTTGTCACTTCAGAGCCAGGATACTGATCCAAACGACATAAGTTATGTTCAAAATGAAAGCTTAGTTTTAGTGGATCATCGAAGTAGGTGGGCTTTTTAACCAGCCACGTCTCACGTCCTACAATAACCAGAGGAATTTAGAAATTGATAACTCAAAGCTCATATTAAGGATCTGATAATAAGCAGAAAACTTTATAAAATTACCCGTTCCCGAAACGTCTGAAGTAAGCGAGATACGAAACTAAAGGAAATGTTTTCAAATATTCTTGCCGGCGTGCAGGATGAAATACTAAAGGTCTCTTTTGGATCGACACTGCTGTATGTAAACTTCTGCCAACTTTCTCCAACTTTTCTTCTTTTCAGAACGTGTGGACATGCTCAATAAAATTTGTGCTTTTTCAAATCCCTGAACCTTTGCGTAATCTTTTTGCTTGGTGAAACGAAGAATGCTTTCAAACAAGTTACCTGATGATCATAAGGTATTCCGAATATTCTGAGGTTCTTTCCCATCAACTATGCAAAAGCCTGCAGCGACCGTGTGCTTGTATCACATTCTAGAACTGGTGGTTTACTTTGGGAATAACGAGAACGTCTTCAAATGGCGCATATCGGCTTGACATACAACACTGACAACTTTCCTCCCGTATTTGTAAATGATACCGAAGCCTACCACCTTTGCAGCGGGGGTTCCATTTTTTCGACCGAGCGAAGCTTCTCGAAGTTTCCGGAAGGTTCGTTCGAATTTTTCGGCAGCAGGTGCAGAAAGGAAACCTGGAAACGAAAATACACTCGCCAGTTTTCGAAAAATTTAGCCTCATGCTTTGGACGGCAGAAGGAGCCACAATCGGCGCTCGCCCGGCGCCGGAGTGTGCTCGCGAAGCTCTGGGGCGAAACCGGCGAAGACGTCTAGTGTATACCATCGTGTGCGCGCGTGTGTGTGTTATGACGGCGGTGTACAGTGTATTACAGTACGGGGGCCTGCTCCTGATATGATGATTGTCGCCAGAGGCTGTTGTTTCTCGCTGGGCCCATCCTCTCGGCGGTTTCAGGCGCCCGGTCTTTGGCTGCTGCTGTCGCGGAGGAGGAGAGAGAAGAAGAAGACCTCCGGGGCTAGACCGTTGTTCGCGACCGGGCGTCGCTGGTCCTGCGCTCAGCGGTGACGGCGGAAGTGGACGTGGGTGTGACGCACCAGAAACAACAGCGTCGTCGACGGCAGCAAGCGTCTTCGCACCGCCCTGCGTCCTCGCAGCACTGCTAGCAGCTTCCTGACTGCGAGGGGAGAGACAGTTTTATGTTTCATACTCGGTTTTATGTTTTGTAATCATGCCATACCAACTAGCCCCTCATCGCTCACTATCTGAGCGACATACAAGTTTTGCGGTAGGTTTGATACTCAGCACGTACCAAAACTAGAATGATAATCATGTAATACCCGCCGCGGTGGTTAGGGCGCTCAATTACTGATCCGGAGTTCCCGGGTTCGAACCCGACCGCGGCGGCTGCGTTTTTATGGAGGAAAAACGCTAAGGCGCCCGTGTGCTGTGCGATGTCAGTGCACGTTAAAGATCCCCAGGTGGTCGAAATTATTCCGGAGCCCTCCACTACGGCACCTCTCCTTCCTTTCTTCTTTCACTCCCTCCTTTATCCCTTCCCTTACGGCGCGGTTCAGGTGTCCAACGATATATGAGACAGATACTACGCCATTTCCTTTCCCCCAAAACCAATTATTAATTATTATTATAATCATGTGAGGTTGCGTTCATCATCATCATTAGCCTGACTACGCCCACTGCAGGGAAAATGCCTCTCTCATGTCGCTCCAGTTAACCCTATCCTGCGGCCACCGTATGCCCGCAAACTTTGTAATCTCATCCGTCCACCTAACTTTCTGCCGCCCCCTGCTACGCTTGCCTTCTCTTGGAATCCACTCCGTTGCCCTTAAGGACCAGCGGTTATCTTGCCTTCGCATTACATGTCCTGTCCAAGCCCATTCCTTCCTCTTGGTTTCGACTAGCCTGATGTCATTAACCCGCGTTTGTTCCCTCGACCACTCTGCCCGCTTCCGGTCGCTTAACGTTACACCCATCATTTTTCTTTCCATAGCTCGCTGCGTTGTACACAACTTGAACTAAACCCTTTTCGTAAGCTTCGACATTTCTTCCCTATAGGTGAGTACCGTTAAGATACACGTGTTGTACACTTTTCTCTTGAGGGATATTGGTAAGCTGTCATTCATGATCTGAGAGAACCTGCCATATGCGCTCCACCGCATTCTTATTCTTCTAGTCATTTCCCTCTCATGATCCGGATCAGCGGTCACTACCTGCCCTAAGTAGACATATTCCTTTACCACTTCCAGCACCTCGCTACTATTTGTCAGGTTTGGTTGGCGCTCAGTAATAATCGTCATAAACATTTAAATCAGTCTTCAGAGGTGCCAAAGCGACCAAATATTTCTTTTTCGTCTTACACAACATAGATAATAGCTTTTCTAGGCCGAGAAGATGTGTTGAAATGCAAGACTAAAGGCATGCGAAAAGGAACGTTTTGATGCGCTAGAGTACGTTGGAAATCCACTGGGCTCAAGTTAAGCGAATCGCTACACGAGGCAAATGGAGTGTGTGGGAAGTGCAGGGTCAATAACCGGCATGGAACACCTTTTAAAAATCCCGAACAGCAACCGACATTCAACACCGAAGAAGAGCACGTCCTTCCCCAGTAGAGAAATATTTTCCTCCTCCCACTCATGCCGTGAAACTTCGAATGTCATGGAACAGTGCAAACACTCGACTACTCGAATATCAAGATGGATACAAAAGATATTTTGTGCATCACGGCTAAAGGGGCTTCTTTGTTTGTGGGCCCGCTAAGGAATAGTGCACGCCACTGCGGTGGCTCAGTGGTTATAGCGCTCGGCTGCTGACCCGAAAGACGCGGGTTCAATACCGGCCGCGGAGGTCGAATTTCGATAGAGGCGAAATTCTAGAGGCCAGTGTACTGTGCGGTGTGAGTGCACGTTAAAGTTCCCGAGGTGGTCGAAATTTCCGGAGCCCTTCACTACGGCGTCCCTCATAGCCTGAGTCGCTTTGGGACGTTAAACCTCCGTGAACCATAAACCAAGGAATAGTGCGCGTAGATGGAGATGAGGAGGTATTGTACACGTCCTTTGTCCCCCGTCTGTGCGCCTTGTCCCTTTTCCCTGCCAGAGCTTCTGCCACACGTGCAACGCTGCTTACCTCTGTTGTCTCACTTCCTAGCTCATTCTGTTTCTCGTCTGAAATTGTTCCCCTTCCGTTTTCTCTTTTTAATCTTTGCATCTCGGAGGACAGCTCTTTGCACAGGACACTCACGCATGGCGACGTCTTGGTTGAGCCCTGGCCTCCGAGAGCGCCTTCCTCCACTTCCTGGATGGTCTCCATCTCGTCCTGGTGCGGAGACGGCGCCGCCGCCTCGGTGCCCGCGACGCCACCGGCCTCCTCGCCGCCGGACTCGGACTCGTCGTCATCCTCTTCGTCGTCGTCCTCTCCGTCTGTCGCCCGGTCGTCGAGCGCGGGCTCGGTCGGCGCCGTGGCGGCCCGCGGGGACGTCGACGAGGCGGCGGCGCCGCCCTGCTGTTGCAGCTCCTTGAGCCGGTTCTCCTCTTTCAGGATGTTCACCCAGTGTTCGTAGTTGTCCTGGAGGTGCTTCGTCTGGAGGCAGCTCACCTTCCGTGGCTGAAGCTGCTGACTGGGCCTCTTCCACGGTCGACCTGCCGAGCAGTCACATCGTGTAGGGAAGGAGAACGGGAAATAAAATTCGACAAAAGCATTTGTTGGGCGAGTTGGTGTTTACGATGATCCATAACTACAGCGCAAACGACAGGGCAGAGATGAAGAAGGACAGAGATGAAGGACACCACAGCGCTGTGTGGTGTCCCTTCTTCATCTCTGTCCTGTCGTTTGCGCTGTAGTTATGGGAAATAAAAAGAGCCCTCAGGACTTTAACCTTCTCCTAGGGCGAAAGAAGCGACAGCGACAGCTGTATTTTAGCTCAAAGCTCGTTGAACATGCCCATAGCGAAACTGTTTCGAAACTTGGCTTCCCTTTGACCATATTGCTGAGGCTAAACGACGATGGCGCCACTTCTGGGCTAAGTCGTTAACTACTAGTAGCGCACTGCAACGTTTGGTTTCTCCACTATTCTGTGTTGTGAGCAGCGCTGAGCAGTTCTTCTGAACACCGCAGGTGGCGTGACAGTCTGCTGACCACCGAGCCTTGGCCCAGTCGAAGTGTCAGAATTTGATGAACAGATATTATGGGGAGTTTTCGCAATTGATACAATCAAACTGCTAAGATTTCAGCCCACCCCGCTACATGTGTTCTCACCACCAGGCCTATCTGAACCACGTGACCTCAGTATATGTGGTGAAATAAATGAATTTGGTTTGATTTGATTTGAAATGGCCCAAATCGAGAGTACCCGCTATGCAGCTCCCATACGTCGTTACGGCTCAGGCATATCTGGCCAACAGCCTTGCTTCTGGGCTGCAGCATTTGAGGAACTTGCACAGGTTGCCTCTGCAGCAGTTAGGCTGTGCTGTATTTATCTTTAACGATAAATTCCTGAAATTTGCTAGAGCTTAGGATGCTTACCCTAATACATATGTCAGGAAACAGTAGAATACACTGAAATTTTGCTGACTGCAGAAGGTGATCACTTGTTTGCATTTGCCGTTGGAAACTCATTCAAAACACTACCAGATTAAGAACCGCCTGTAATGTGACAATAGTTGGGTTTTAATGGCACCAGCAAACTGAAATCTATGCATACAGTAACAAGCACATTTTGTACAGGTCAGTTCACTTACACAGACCAGCCCTCTGAAGCACAAGGAATTGGTAAACAGGGGCAAGTTTTATTTATACTGATATGCTAGAAAATCCCAAGCATGATATTGCAAGACCAGCTGTGTCTGCTGTATGAAATGCATATATGACACAATTTTTTTTCTGAATAAAAGCGTATGACAGTGTCTTGTGTGACATTTCAGAGAGCTGGTTATATATTAAACATGGGAAGTATATAACACGTCCTGACACTATAAAATGTCTGTGCATTCCCATGGATTAGGAAAAAGGCATTGCAGAAAAAGGGTGACAGCATTCACATCACCAACAGTGCATGATATGCTGAAAAGCACCGGTTTTGCGCGACAAGCGTTGGAGCTTGAGATTAAGAGGCTGAGGTTGTCTTGCCAGCAGGCAAAAACTACTTAAACCTCTCAACCTCAAGCTCAACAAGCGTTAGTTTGTGCAGGGCACATTCAAGGCAGTGAATATATACATCTCTGCAGGCAGCTGATGCGTGGAACCACAGACGATTTAAAGTGCAGGTCATAACTGAACACTTAGGGCTGAGGCATGAACGAAATGGAATGTGGACATCACTCTGACGTGCATGGTGAAGATGTGCGTGACCAACAAAAGGGTAGGGTGATGTGCGCTACTTTGGGTAATCTATTGGTCAGAAAAGAGAGGAAGTTGCCTATGAAAAAAGAAGGCTTCCCCTGCTCTGAATGTCGTAAAGAGCAAGCCGTTACGTACCACACCATGCTATTGCCTTCAAACTGTAGAATCGCATACCTCCACCATCTAGTGAGGAAAGCCAACAGCGTTAGTGACTAATGGGGCTCTATACCTGCTGACAGGGTGAGACAGTGAACAAAAATGTACAACCGGTGGAAAGCACACACAAACAGAACAAAACAAAGACACATATCTACTGACTGCGTTTGCCTGAAACAAGACACGCATACGGCAACATTGCTAACGCTACAAACACCTAATGACACTGGAAGGGGCGGGCATGCTGATGTTTCCTAGGCACAGGAAAACAAACGAACACCTCTAGGAGGCTAAAAACTACTGAGCCGCTAGTAATCATTCTGTAAAGCGGCAAATACATCACAACGACTGTTGTAAAATGTCAGCACGAAGAAAACAAACAGCTGAAACCATAATAAGGACATAGCACACACACTATTCACGAAATCATAATGAGTCAACATATACCAACACAACTGACACTTATAAGTATAACTGAGCATGCACGTACCGAAGTTTTGGAACACAGATAGCTACACGACACCGCAAAATTTATGCGCTTGTAGACATAACTACGCCCGAGAAAAACAAGTTTTTCGTGGACAGTAACAAATATTTCATACGCGGGTTCCCAGAGCCCCTGATTTGAAACAAAACCGAAGAGAAAAACGCCAGTGGTTTCGCTTGGCCCATCAAATGCTCACTGACAGAAGTTTCTTAGGCTTAGACATGTTTAAATTTAAAGAATACTGAAAAAACTTTTCCTGCCAACAGCCATCCAGGAAAGGCTTTCAGAAAAGACACCACATCAACCTGAGCAATACTGAGGGTAAAGAAACAGTGCTTACCGCTTGCCGATGTTTCTCCTTCCGTTTCCTCTTCCGTGTCTCTCCCGGTTTGAGAATCAGTTTTGTCGGTGCCGCCTATGAGACCGAACACAGAAGTGTATGAAAGCAAAGTCCACGTCGCATGTAAGAATTGAGATTGCAACGAGAACAAACAAAAATATAAAAGACAAACCTTGCCAGCCGATAAGGTCACACTCTTACAAAAACTTCTTTAGACAGTCTATAGATTGTCCGTAGACTTGTCTGTAAAGTTTATAGACTATCTATACACGAACCTTAGAGAACAGTCTATAGGCAATCGAACTCCTATAAACAATCAATACATTTATGGCCATACACTTTTAGTAGACTTTTTGTCTTTATACAGTCTATAGACTATGAATAGACAAAAAGAGAGATCTACAGGAAGGCAATAAAGTCTATAAGAAGTCTATAGACTGCCTATAGACCATTTCTATAATACTGTGCAGTATGTCTCTGAAATTGGGTAACAGAAGGAATAGATATATAACTCGCTCGCACTGTGGAAGAAATACTCAACATATTCCGAATAAGGAAAACATTTAAGATAAATTAGCCGTTTGCTTTCACCTGTTCACTGCCAAGCTGCCTTTCAAAAGTAACACCGTCAACACCTCAGCTGTCGTGGTCGACACGTTTTAGGCGGCTTACCGCTTCGCAGAAGGCATTTACTCATCTATGGTCCAACTTTCGACATGGAATATGATGCATAGACGATAATTCCTGATACGAAGAAAAGGTGCTCGAAAAACAGGTTTGCAGATACGTAGGCTGGGTGCGACTATTGCCGGGTTAGCATTTCATAACGGTTTACTGCGTTTTAATTCCATATAGTCGCGGCGCCAATCATAACGAAAGCAAGCGGAGGTGGTGAAGCAAACAACCAATCACAGGCACGGCCAGCCTGATCACAGCGCCGCCCACGGGCGTGCTCCCGCCGGGACCAATGTGACGCAAACCCCCAAGTCCTACGTCATTGGTGACATCGACCAATGGCAGAGGACCAAATCAAGTGAACAAAAAAAAATAAACCGTGCCAAAGTACGGTCCCATAAATGCCTTCCCACAAAGTACCGGGCCCATTGAGCCTCTTGTATTTGATCGATGCTACTTTTCCTTCGTCTACTGCTTCCTCTTGACCTTTCTTTTCTTCCACGGTCACCCCAATAACATGTATAACCTCTTCTCCTATCTATGTGACCGTGAGTGCAGTGTACGGCATCAGAGGTGGGCATTTCACCACAAAAATCTGATCCTCACCTCAACTTCAAAAAGTTTGCCGACCTCACTCAACCTCAACCTCATCAGTTGAGGTTGAGGTCTCCTTAGACGCCCTCACCTCACTTTTTCCTGAGGCCACTTCTGACCTCACTCAACCTCACCTCAAATGGTAAGGTTGAGGTCGGCTGCTCGACCTTAGAAAACAAACGAAAAGCAAAACAAAAAGCTATTAAGAAGTTTTTCAGTTAAAAACAGTTCTGAGAATCCTGTGAGACAGGAAAGCCAAAATGATGATGGTATTATTTAATAAGGTGTGTACATACACTATTCATGTGCACGCAATAGGAGAAGCTTATAATCTGGGATGAACCCTCAGAGAGTATACGGCCTGCGGGCAGGGGTGTCCCATACGTGGTTGCCACCAGTACGTCGGTGAGTACTTTATATGTGTCAATACTTGGCAACATGCTTCGTGTATACTTGTTCGTATTGGACGCCTCTCGCTCATTCGCGCACGAACCGGCAATTGACAAACACAGCCCTTCTACACCATCTACCAGAAATTGGGAGGAGGGGGAGGTACTCATGATACTCCTTTCAGGCTTGAGAATAGTTACCGAATATAAAGAAACTGGTCGTCGATGCACTTTCCGAAGTGAGGGTTATGCACACACATACCAGTATATTTCGATTTTCTAGCTCAATCGGGCATAGCAAGAATGCTCTTTTCAGGCCACTTTACGTTGCCTTCGAAAACATTTAAGCTGCGACCGTAGTACACAAAGAGAGGCACATTGTATTTATGTCTGTGTAGAAGCGAGCGGCTTCTTTTATTAATGGGAAAGCATTAGATGGCTCACTTTCAAGGTCATATCCGCAAAAAAGTGTCCGCAAGAAACGGCGCCATGCGACGTCACGAGCCGACGAGTCACGTGACGAAAATGATGACGTCACATAATAAATTAATGCTAATTAAATTAGGCAACGCTAAGAAGAATTAATATAATTAGTTATGGCATCATGTGAGTGTGACGTCATACCAGGTCACGTGAGAGCGATGTATTGTGCCATCAAAACTAGTCACGTGACGCGGCTGTAATATGACATCACACCTACTCACGTGACAACGATGTAATTTCTCGTCATACCAGGCCCCCATCCAACCACCTCCCACCCCCATTTCAAGATCCATATGGATCCCACATTACTACATATGCGCGCATTACGCATTACAAAAAGTGCCCACAACCCGGACCACATTAATGGCATTGGGATTGTCCAGCAGGTAAACGCGCCAGTTCTCATGTATGACATACTGCAAAGATCATGCAACGACACATGCCTTTGACTCTCGAGATGATGGCGATGAAGATGATGCTAACAGTGTATCCTTATAAGCCCGGGAAGTCTGATGTAACGCTACCAAATTAAAAGTTGCCAGAATATTGATTATTTATTCTACATTACCCAGCAACCGAACACAATTATTGTGCGGGTAAACAGGAATACATGCAGCTAATAATTAAGGATGGTGATGTTGATGTTCCTGGGAGGTCAAGACCCTTCCCCGTTTCCGCCATTTCCCTCCAGGTGGCGATGGTAATGGTTTCGAAATCCTAGGAATTTTCCGATGACTCGGTGAACCAGCGGCATTTCGAAAGAAACGGCTAGATTACGTCTTCGAACACTGTGCCAACCATTAAAGTCACACAGGTCAAAGCAACTGGCCTAGAGTGGGGAGCGTGAACCGCTCTCTTTGTAAAGAGCACCACGGCTCTGCGCTCAAATTTCGACGCAGCGAAATATTTTTCCGAGCCTCTCCCCTTCCACACACACACACACACACGCACGCACGCAGACATGCACGCACGCACACACACATTTGCTGACCTCACTCAGAAAATTTCTAGCCGTCGCTGACCTCACCTCAGCCTGAAGGTTGAGGTCGACCTCATGAAGTCGAAACCTCATGAGGTTGCCCGCGTCTGACGGCATATGTGGCCATACATGTGCATCTACAAAAACATGCATGCCGTTTCTAGTTATCCAGGTTAATTTGAATCTGCTGTATTTCCAAGTTAACTCAGCAGTGCAGAAGAAATATGGCTGCCCCGAACTTTGGACGCAAAAAAAAAAACACTGCAGTCAGGAGGAAACGCGAAACTGGGTAAGAAATCTGGCATACATGGCCTACAGATTGCATTCCTGCATTAAAATATCCCAAAAATCAGGAACAAACATGAATTTGTCGCGTATAGAAGTTGCAACCAACATATGGGTGCACTTTACGTCCTTGAGGATATGAAGTTCAATACGTGGCCAATGCCTGTGAGTACTTCATTGTGTAGGAAGCAGAGAATCATTGAGGATGTCAGCGCTCTTTTCTGCTAAGAATTTGATCCTGCATTATTGTTCCACGACGTAATCGGCTTGCGAGCGGACGTTATTAGCGTCAATTTCTTAACGGATATCTGCAAGCCTTGGCTTGCAAAGTATGTGGCGTACGCAGTATTTGCTTTTCTGGAGCCTCGTTAAAACTTGCGGACGTGCCGCTATCTCGAGCACGAATGAAGGTGCCTTCGACTTTGCTGGAGGACTGAGCGACCCCTCATCATGATCAAACTTGTCTTATGACAGTGGAATTGGGAACAGAGTGGGTCTTAACGAATCGACCAAGGGCGAAAGAAGCGTGACAAGATGCAAAGTGCCCCGAGGTCAAGCCATCATACGGGGGGACGATTTGTCGAAACGGTCTAGTGTTAAGAAGACATAAACCCAGATGCATTAGTGTAGCACTTCAGTTCGATAGTCACAGCTGCGTGGGGAAGGTGTTGCACAAAAAGCTCAAGGCAGGAGCTCGTCTAGACGGGCTGCTAAGGATGATGCGCTGTAGAAGACTCTAAGTGTGTTAATAAAATACCACGCCGAAGCCGTCCACCGATTGGACCATAATCTTGTTCTCAAAATATACGAATGAATGACTAAGATATTATATTCCGTTTTTCAGAAAGGGCCTAAGGAAACCGAAAGCTCATTAGCACGCGCATGACAATGTTCTTGTTTCAACATTATTGGAGAAAGATATGTGAACTGGAGTTCAAGGGCGAAGAATTTCAAATCGAATCAGAAGCATGCAATGCGAAGTTACAAACAAGCCAGCAGGTTGGCAGTATGATGAATAACAAAAGATGCTGTCGTAATTGTCACCACATACATTACCAGAAAAGGAACGATTGCGTGCCGAAGGACATTGCGACATTGATTTCCTGTACATATTTGTGCAAATATTGCAAGAAAACTGGCAGGCTGATTACGGAACTCCCTAATGCGTTAAAGCGTTGTGGTTGCGGGTGATTTCTCTGATTGAATGAAGAAACACGTTTTGGCGGGCTAGTTGGTTAAGCATCTTGAACAAACAGCGCGAACAAAGACGAGCACAAAAGACAAAGCGCCGTGTCGTTCGCTTTCTTGTCTTTTGTGCTCGTCTTTGTTCGCGCTGTTTGTTCAAGATGAATGAAGAAGTTATGTTACGGCGACAGCTGCGCGAATATCATTCTTCGTGATTTTACCGTCGTCACTGTTTTTAAAAGTTGCATCATCCACCCCTCAATCCCAAAACATAAAACCCACCAACCTAGATCCCCCCCTCGCCCCCCCCCCCCCCCCCCCCGGTTCGGCGCTTATCGGAGGCCGCGCGCCGGGAGGGGGAGCTTGTTCCGCGTGCTGAAGGCGCAGCTGCGCAAGGCCTCTGGCGGTCCTGAGATTTTTCACCACGAACGACGCGACGGAGTCCAGCCAGCCTTATGGCGCGTTCACACTTCGACATTCGGCGGCGAGAGCGAGCGGAATCCGCGGCTGCCGAAATGCTGTCTCGTTCACACTACCCGGCCACCGCGTCGCCGATCATCGTCTGTGTGTCGTCTGCTCACGGCGTACACAGATGCGGCAAGAGGTTAATCGATGCTGTCTACATACCAAAACCGTATGCACGCTTGCGTACGCTAAACGCAGCTATTTTGTCGGATGTTACGCCATTTCTAACATTTTCACTTTTTATACGCCTAGTGGCGCCATCTGATGGATATGAGAGGAACCATTGTTGTTAACAAACCGACGCCCCTCTTAAGTCTAAAAGGGGAAAATCGTCACCCGAAATAAAAGTTAAAGCAAATTTATCACTCAAACGTTTTCTTATGGGCGAGATGAGACAAAGCGAAAGACCGCTGGCTCTTTTATGGCCAGTGAACGCGTTGAAAAAGGAAGTAACAGCGACGAATTCAGTCCGAAGCGAGGCGCCCTGCTTCGAAGGGCGCCGCCATGTTTGTCGCCGCGGGTACTCGCCTTCCTATTGACTGACGAGATACGGCGGATTTTTTTTTCCGGCGGCAGAATTCGGTCGTGGACCGATCGGCCTTCCCACTGGGTATTTCGGCGGAATCTTCGCCGCGGCAACGGATTCCGCTCGCTCTCGCCGCCGAATGTCCAAGCGTGAACGCGCCATTAGACTATGGTGACGCCGGCGACGTCGCCAGTATTTCCGCCTCACGAGCTTCTTGACGCTTTCGCGTTAATAAGGCAAGGAGGGGCAAGGAAGACGCTGCTTGCCTTCGTCTTCGCTGTCGGACGCCTCGACCCAGTGGCCGGGAAGTAGGCCGGCCTCGCCGTACGCGTTGCAGAGTGGAGCCACGAGATGGTTGATGAAGGACTCCTGTAGCTTAGCCAGCTGCGGGTTGCAGCGGTCCATGAAGGGCGACACCTGCATGCCCAGCGTCGCCTCTTCGTCGCCCTGCGTACAAGTGTGGGCCAGGGAATGTTATCAGAGGTCTCGGAGTCTCCACGTGGTCGTCACGTGCAACGCCGCAAGCAGCCAGTGCTAGCGTAACAAGCGGCTTAATAGCGCAGTGCGGGTGTGAATGTGTAAACCTTCGCTAGAAAAGGAGCAGAACCTGACGTTCAGCAATTGACCATTTGCGGAAAAGCGAGCGCCGCCTGTCGTGCAAACAGAGAAGCTCCACCGGCACTTTTGGTTGAAAAGGGGCTCTCGAGCAAGCATGCGCAAGGCAGCGTTCAGCAGTTCACGTGCGCTTGTTTTGATGTTTTAGTGTTGTTTATTTGCCGGAAACGTGTGTTTGCTAACGAAAGAGTATGATGGAAGAGGAAAACGCCCCATTTCCGTTTTTAGAAACGGGGTGGGCGAAGAGTTTGCGCGTTGTAGCCTGAAAAACTACCATGTGTGGCAATACCTGCACTCTGCTACCTCAACGGAACGCCGAGTGACCAAGTGAAAATGTGCGTGAATGTGCGCCTATGTGCGGGCTAGTGTGACAGTATAATGGGATGCACTTTCCTAATGCGCACAGACGTTTACGTTTGCGCTTCGTTGATAGTGCAGGAGTTTCTGCTAACTTAACACAACACCTTTTGCCTCAGGGCACACTTAGCTGATTTGTGAACGACCCGTTGTACTATCTCAATCCCGGCTCGTGCTAATACGGCAGAGCGTTGCTCTTAGTGCTAACGGGCCGCAGGAGCGTTAGAATGAGCGGATATACGCGAAGTTGCGCTCGGCTGTGCTCCCGCTGTTCAGGTAGCACATTGTAGCATTTATGGTGAATGCTCACACAAGTATATATAATTCGGTTTTCCTGCATCGGTGGCAAAACTCTTCTAGAACGACAGAGCAGTGTGTACTTGGCAGCTAGCGCGAAATAAAGCAGCAACACCCGTTTCGAAACGTGCTGGATGTGCACATTACTGGTCCCATCAACGGGTTCGTCTCTTGCGCCTTGTATCTCGTCGCGGCCTTTATTACGTACAAGTCTCGCTGTTGCAAAACGCGTGGTTAGCTTAGATAAAACGCGTTGCAGTTACATATCAGTTACGTGGCAGTTACAGCTCACATCAGTCGTCGCACTACAGCGCAGGAATGCACGGCCGGCTCATGTTTTCCAACCAAAAACCAAACCGCCTATAGAGGGCGCTGCCTGCGCCTTCACCACGCATGCGCAGAAACTTTTCCGAAAATGGTCAATTCAGACATCCGAGTCATGGCTTTATGCAAGTGTACCCGCGTTACGCATTCACCTACTGTGAAAAGAAATAAAGAGCGAGAGGGCGTACCTGTTCGTAGAATTCCTCGGCTATCCTGAACGTCCACTGAACGTGGATGTCGTGCCTCTTGCAGGGTCCGTTGATGTCGGCCAGCTTGATGGCCATCTCCATGACCAGTAGCCGGTCCGTCTCGTTGTTCCAGTCGATCCCCGGGGCATCCGTGTCGTTTGCCTTTGATCAGGAAATGGATCAATCAGACAATTAATCAATAGACGCTGCAAGCCACCTTATCTAGCGACACGCTAGTGTTACGCGAGTAGACCATCTTGTTTTTTGTTTTCGCCAAAATTTTGTTTTAACGAACTCACAAAGTGCATGGTTCTGCAAAGATTGATGACAATAGCACATAACATTTCCAAGCGTAACAGCTTGAGCACTGTTCAAAAAACGTCGCGATCAAAGAAGAACGGCCCCACTTTCAGGTGAACTAGGAACACTGCCAGTCCAGACATTTTTATACTTGTGTATCTTGGGTTAACGTTCCAGGCAAAGTATGTGATTTCACAACTCTCCGAGCAACCATGAAGATATAATGCTAACGAGAGTGGCTCCAAAGAACTGTTTGAAACACGTATCTATCGAAGACTTAAATACTTGAGGTCGCCAGTAGCGCCTTCAGCTCAAGCATTCCTGTCATATCTGTTTTTAGTATCATTATTTGAATGTGACGTAAGGCGCAGTAGTGGGGAGTGGCGTGCCGTCACCTTGGCGTTGAACTCGGCAAGGATCTCGAAATGCCTCTTGAGATCAGTGGCGAGAATACACTCGATGACGAGGAAGCGGAACCGCTTGAACTCGGCCTTGTCCAAGTGCACGAGGAAATTGAACTTGGACTCAGAGAGGAACAGCGTCCACGCGGACGCCGCGTGGTAGTTCTCCAGCACCGACCGGTCGTTGTACAAAACGGCCTGAAAAAGACAACAGAAAATAATCTAATTAACAAAGCACCAGCGAAAACGTCGCTCGTTGACTCCGAGAAAGCACAGTGTGACCGCTGTGAATCATTTCAGTTCAGTTCAGCTCAGTTCAGTTGACTTCACTGCTTGGGCATGCAATTATTTGCCAAGTACGAAATACCTAGAGGATAGATGAAAAATTTCTGAATGGATACGAGAAATGTCATTGTTATCTTCCTCATGTGAGAGGTCATCAGCCCTTAAACACACTGGCGCATCGCATACGGGACGTCACCTGTCCAGAAGTGACGTCAGCTACCCAAGGGCCTGCCGCAGGCAGTTAGTTGTAGTAGTAATAGTAGTAGTAGTAGTAGTAGTAGTAGTAGTAGTAGTACTTGGTTTTGGGGGAAGGAAATGGCGCAGTATCTGTCTCATATATCGTTGGACACCTGAACCGCGCCGTAAGGGAAGAAATAAAGGAGGGAGTGAAAGAAGAAAGGAAGGAAGAGGTGCCGTAGTGGAGGGCTCCGGAATAATTTCGACCACCTGGGGATCTCTAACGCGCACTGACGTACACCACACGGGTGGCTTAGCGTTCTGCCTCCATAAAAACGCAGTCGCCGCGGTCGGGTTCGAACCCGGGAACTGCGGATCAGTAGCCGAGCTCCCTAACCACTGAGACACCGCAGCGGGTCAATAGGCTGTTCCGAAGTGATAGTTCTGCGAAATGACACTTCTTGCAGGAGTATCAAGATCTTTGGCAGCGTCACATCTCGGCAACACTATCTGAAGAGTCCCAGTTTGGGCGTGAGCTGACCGGGCAGCAATAAGCGCACAGAGCCTGTGGGCACTGAACAGTTATTTCCTATACGTTGTCGAAAGCTTTTTTGATGTACGTCTCTGATTTCAGTAAACAGCTGCTCCCGAGTTTTGTAAAGTAGGGCTGATCTGAGGATTTGAAGGACTAGCTGCCTGGTGAGGCCATTTGTGATGTGCTTCTTTCCTAATGATGCCAACTGTAGCAACAGGAACGCCTAGCCATTCTGGTGGAAGCAGGCTGCTACAGCAGCTCAGCAAGCAGCATGTCCTTTTATATTGTACTTGGCGTTTTTTCTTTCTAAATAGACGGCATTCATGGTATCGCTGCCACCACCACTGCCAGAAGTCATCATCTCCGAGTACAGCTCACTGTACCCTGCCATCATCCCCTCTTCTATTCACTCTCTCTATATCTCAGCCTTCAACACAATAATGATTTCTTCCTATTTAAAATGGTTACAAAAAATTACAGCAAGCCATTCAAATTTGCTACGACATGGGCAAAGACAACTGAAAGATATGGTCGGATTGTTTTGATTTACTGTGAAGCTAAGAACCTCGGCCCAGTGTTTTAAACGTAAAATGCGCACTGCTATAACTTACTGCCGAGGCAACAAGCACCTTTGTTGTAAATGTCGAATAAATCTCCGTTTTCATTGATTCGTAGTCAAGTCTTGCTAGGCCACAGTACTGAACAAAATGCGGCGAAGGTCTCTGTCTCTCTCACCTGTGGTGCATACGTGGAGACAAGAAAGGCGTTCGTCCTGCCTGGGTGGTCATAGTCATGCATGGCTGCCGCTGTGTACAGTGCCATGAGTTCTAATGCCGGAAAGTTGGCTCCCATGATACCATAGGTTTCCTCTGCAAATTAAAATGCGTCATTAACACGCAATTTGATACTACTTCCAGTTTTGCAGTACCAGAATCATTCTTGGTACATGCTCTTCCAAGAAGCAGCACAAGAAATCAGTCAAGTCGAGACACGCCCGTTAGTTACAGAGAAACATACCCAACCTGTAGTGAGGCAAAAAGGAAGGAAAGCATTCACCGGCGGCCAAATTGTTTGAAACCGCAGGTTTCCCAACATTGGCATGCTCTTATACATACTTCATACTCTCAGCGTCCAGGGGTAGCATCCTTAGGCATTAATGGGGCGCGAGAAAAGTAACTTAAGCCTGTTAAGCTGACAGGTGAAACGTCCGGTCCCAACCAGAAGTAAAATGCTTAAGCGCTGCCTTATAAATACCGATTATTTAAAAAGCCCGCCTAGGGATCTAGTTAACGCTTCTGGTCGGTTGAACTACGAGCTATGCAACATGGCCGCGTTGGTGGAAAAAGAAGGGTCCTAAATGGCGAAAAAAGGTTTGTGTGGCTCACGGATGCCACCTTCACGTGACAAGTTCTGGTCACGTGACCATGCGCCATGACATCACCGCGAGCATGCGGCCGACCAAGAGCGCTCCCCTCTCGTAGATCACGTGACAACATGACACTTCTGATTTGTTGAACTACGAGCGCACTCACTGAAGTTGGCCAAGCCGGAGACGCGAATACCAGGCGACACCAGGTTGAGCTCCTGTTCGGCTACTAATACGAGGTTTCGCTGTAAACAGACTGAGAGTCTTTTGATCCTTTAAAACAAGACGAGTAGCAATTGCTGTCCTTACTGGCGTTCTTTGCAAAGACACCGAGGGAGGTACCATAACGCTTCTACGACTGGTTGCAAGCTCTGCTACAAGCTCCACTAAACTATAACACTCATTTGAATCTGACTGGGCGTCGCAGCCCTGTCATAATAAGGCCAAGAACACCGAGCCCGCCTTTAAGATGCTTCGCGTTTGTCTAAAACTAGACCAATATGCGACATACGACCACATAGTTCGGATAGTATACTCGGGTACCGCTTGCTGCTCCAGCAAAGCTGTGCAAGCAGCACAGTTACTTCTGTCAATTTTGCAGCCCATCACGCAATGGTACCTGGCCCTATCAGGTGCTTGAATTTGAGCTTATCAATAAATGAATTTGCCGCGTGTTTCATTGGAGTGATCGGGCTTACAGCGGGACAATAAAAAACGAAAGCAGAGGCAAGTTGCGTGACTAATAAGCTAGTTCAATCCACTTTGCGCGTGTCTCAGTTTGGCGTAGTAGTCCCCACCCACCCGCCGAGAGTTCGATTTAAAGCTGAAGTTAGGTTATGAGGAAAGAAAGAGCGCAGTAATTGTCACAATCTCGGCGGTCCCCTGAAACAAGCCGTGAGGGTTGCGCAGTACGAACAGCGACACGTGCGTTTCTGTCTCATTAACCCCGCTAACACTGTGAAGGCATCGAGCTATTTAGTACTTTGTCATCCAGAATTGCTAACTACACGGACATGGTCAATAGGGTGTCTTCCTAACTCGCTTGTTTGGTCAAGACAGATCTTTTACAAAACGTTTTTTAGACAGTCTATAGACTGTCCATAGAATTCTGTCGACAAAGTCTATAGAATCTCAATAGACAAACCCTAGAGAACAGTACAAATAATCTATATATTTATGGCCATACAGTTTTAGTAGACTCGTCTATACACAATCTGTAGTGTATGAATAGACAAAAATATCTATAGGAAGGTGATAGAGTCTATAAGAAGTCTATAGACTGTTTAAAGACCATTTTTGTCAGGGCATTAACCGAGCGCTTACGGTCGGAAGAGCACATCTGATAATCGAAGGCGACATTTCGCCTGGGGCTTAATGTCTAGGAGCGTTACCTGCTAGGAAATTTCCGGTCGTCTTGTGTAGTGGTGAGTCCGTGGTGTCCGGCACCACTTGAGTGAATCCTGGGATGGCTTGCGATGTCAAGTAGTACACCCCGTGGAGGACGTCCGCGGCGTGCATTCGATTGTGATCTGGGAAATAAGGACGTCGGTGGCAAACAGCCAGCGGTAAATGGGGACGTCAGCGGGAAGGAGAGGAAAATAGGGACGACAGTGGAAAACAACGGCAAAGAGGGACGTAAGCGGCAAAGAGTGGAAAACGGGGATAGCAGGACAACGGTATATAGTATAGGGACAGCAGCGGTAAACAGCGGAAAACGGGGATAGCAGGATAACGGTAAATAGTTTAGGGACAGCAGGAGTAAACAGCGGAAAACGGGGATAGCAGGATAACGGTAAATAGTTTAGGGACAGCAGGGGTAAACAGCGGAAAACGGGGATAGCAGGATAACGGTAAATAGTTTAGGGACAGCAGCGGTAAACAGCGGAAAACGGGGATAGCAGGACAACGGTAAATAGTTTAGGGACAGCAGGAGTAAACAGCGGAAAACGGGGATAGCAGGACAACGGAACATAGTTTAGGGACCGCAGGGGTAAACAGCGGGAAACGGGGATAGCAGAACAACGGTATATAGTAAAGGGACAGCGCGGTGAACAGTGGAAAACGGGGATAGCAGTACAACGGTAAATAGTTCAGGGATAGAAGGACAACAGAAAATAGTGAAAAACGGGGATAGCAGTACAACGGTATATAGTTTAGGGACCACAGGGGTAAACAGCGGAAAACGGGGATAGCAGAACAACGGTATATAGTAAAGGGACAGCGCGGTGAACAGTGGAAAACGGGGATAGCAGTACAACGGTAAATAGTTCAGGGATAGAAGGACAACAGAAAATAGTGAAAAACGGGGATAGCAGTACAACGGTATATAGTTTAGGGACCGCAGGGGTAAACAGCGGAAAACGGGGATAGCAGAACAACGGTATATAGTAAAGGGACAGCGCGGTGAACAGTGGAAAACGGGGATAGCAGTACAACGGTAATTAGTTCAGGGATAGAAGGACAACAGAAAATAGTGAAAAACGGAGATAGCAGTACAACGGTAGATAGTTTAGGGACAGCAGGGGTAAACAGCGGAAAACGGGGATAGCAGAACAACGGTATATAGTAAAGGGACAGCGCGGTGAACAGTGGAAAACGGGGATAGCAGTACAACGGTAAATAGTTCAGGGATAGAAGGACAACAGAAAATAGTGAAAAACGGGGATAGCAGTACAACGGTATATAGTTTAGGGACAGCAGGGGTAAACAGCGGAAAACGGGGATAGCAGAACAACGGTATATAGTAAAGGGACAGCGCGGTGAACAGTGGAAAACGGGGATAGCAGTACAACGGTAAATAGTTTAGGGATAGAAGGACAACAGAAAATAGTGAAAAACGGGGATAGCAGTACAACGGTATATAGTTTAGGGACCACAGGGGTAAACAGCGGAAAACGGGGATAGCAGAACAACGGTATATAGTAAAGGGACAGCGCGGTGAACAGTGGAAAACGGGGATAGCAGTACAACGGTAAATAGTTCAGGGATAGAAGGACAACAGAAAATAGTGAAAAACGGGGATAGCAGTACAACGGTAGATAGTTTAGGGACAGCAGGGGTAAACAGCGGAAAACGGGGATAACAGAACAACGGTATATAGTATAGGGACAGCAGCGGTAAGCAGCGGAAAACGGGGATAGCAGGATAACGGTAAATAGTTTAGGGACAGCAGGAGTAAACAGCGGAAAACGGGGATAGCAGGACAACGGTAAATAGTTTAGGGACAGCAGGAGTAAACAGCGGAAAACGGGGATAGCAGGACAACGGAACATAGTTTAGGGACCGCAGGGGTAAACAGCGGGAAACGGGGATAGCAGAACAACGGTATATAGTAAAGGGACAGCGCGGTGAACAGTGGAAAACGGGGATAGCAGTACAACGGTAAATAGTTCAGGGATAGAAGGACAACAGAAAATAGTGAAAAACGGGGATAGCAGTACAACGGTATATAGTTTAGGGACCGCAGGGGTAAACAGCGGAAAACGGGGATAGCAGAACAACGGTATATAGTAAAGGGACAGCGCGGTGAACAGTGGAAAACGGGGATAGCAGTACAACGGTAATTAGTTCAGGGATAGAAGGACAACAGAAAATAGTGAAAAACGGAGATAGCAGTACAACGGTAGATAGTTTAGGGACAGCAGGGGTAAACAGCGGAAAACGGGGATAGCAGAACAACGGTATATAGTAAAGGGACAGCGCGGTGAACAGTGGAAAACGGGGATAGCAGTACAACGGTAAATAGTTCAGGGATAGAAGGACAACAGAAAATAGTGAAAAACGGGGATAGCAGTACAACGGTATATAGTTTAGGGACCACAGGGGTAAACAGCGGAAAACGGGGATAGCAGAACAACGGTATATAGTAAAGGGACAGCGCGGTGAACAGTGGAAAACGGGGATAGCAGTACAACGGTAAATAGTTCAGGGATAGAAGGACAACAGAAAATAGTGAAAAACGGGGATAGCAGTACAACGGTATATAGTTTAGGGACAGCAGGGGTAAACAGCGGAAAACGGGGATAGCAGAACAACGGTATATAGTAAAGGGACAGCGCGGTGAACAGTGGAAAACGGGGATAGCAGTACAACGGTAAATAGTTTAGGGATAGAAGGACAACAGAAAATAGTGAAAAACGGGGATAGCAGTACAACGGTAGATAGTTTAGGGACAGCAGGGGTAAACAGCGGAAAACGGGGATAGCAGAACAACGGTATATAGTAAAGGGACAGCGCGGTGAACAGTGGAAAACGGGGATAGCAGTACAACGGTAAATAGTTTAGGGATAGAAGGACAACAGAAAATAGTGAAAAACGGGGATAGCAGTACAACGGTATATAGTTTAGGGACAGCAGGGGTAAACAGCGGAAAACGGGGATAGCAGAACAACGGTATATAGTAAAGGGACAGCGCGGTGAACAGTGGAAAACGGGGATAGCAGTACAACGGTAAATAGTTTAGGGATAGAAGGACAACAGAAAATAGTGAAAAACGGGGATAGCAGTACAACGGTATATAGTTTAGGGACAGCAGGGGTAAACAGCGGAAAAAGGGGGATAGCAGAACAACGGTATATAGTAAAGGGACAGCGCGGTGAACAGTGGAAAACGGGGATAGCAGTACAACGGTAAATAGTTTAGGGATAGAAGGACAACAGAAAATAGTGAAAAACGGGGATAGCAGTACAACGGTAGATAGTTTAGGGACAGCAGGGGTAAACAGCGGAAAACGGGGATAGCAGAACAACGGTATATAGTAAAGGGACAGCGCGGTGAACAGTGGAAAACGGGGATAGCAGTACAACGGTAAATAGTTTAGGGATAGAAGGACAACAGAAAATAGTGAAAAACGGGGATAGCAGTACAACGGTATATAGTTTAGGGACCACAGGGGTAAACAGCGGAAAACGGGGATAGCAGAACAACGGTATATAGTAAAGGGACAGCGCGGTGAACAGTGGAAAACGGGGATAGCAGTACAACGGTAAATAGTTCAGGGATAGAAGGACAACAGAAAATAGTGAAAAACGGGGATAGCAGTACAACGGTAGATAGTTTAGGGACAGCAGGGGTAAACAGCGGAAAACGGGGATAACAGAACAACGGTATATAGTATAGGGACAGCAGCGGTAAGCAGCGGAAAACGGGGATAGCAGGATAACGGTAAATAGTTTAGGGACAGCAGGAGTAAACAGCGGAAAACGGGGATAGCAGGACAACGGTAAATAGTTTAGGGACAGCAGGAGTAAACAGCGGAAAACGGGGATAGCAGGACAACGGAACATAGTTTAGGGACCGCAGGGGTAAACAGCGGGAAACGGGGATAGCAGAACAACGGTATATAGTAAAGGGACAGCGCGGTGAACAGTGGAAAACGGGGATAGCAGTACAACGGTAAATAGTTCAGGGATAGAAGGACAACAGAAAATAGTGAAAAACGGGGATAGCATGACAACGGTATATAGTTTAGGGACCGCAGGGGTAAGCAGCGGAAAACGGGGATAGCAGAACAACGGTATATAGTAAAGGGACAGCGCGGTGAACAGTGGAAAACGGGGATAGCAGTACAACGGTAGATAGTTTAGGGACAGCAGGGGTAAACAGCGGAAAACGGGGATAGCAGAACAACGGTATATAGTAAAGGGACAGCGCGGTGAACAGTGAAAAACGGAGATAGCAGTACAACGGTAGATAGTTTAGGGACAGCAGGGGTAAACAGCGGGAAACGGGGATAGCAGAACAACGGTATATAGTAAAGGGACAGCGCGGTGAACAGTGGAAAACGGGGATAGCAGTACAACGGTAAATAGTTCAGGGATAGAAGGACAACAGAAAATAGTGAAAAACGGGGATAGCAGTACAACGGTATATAGTTTAGGGACCGCAGGGGTAAACAGCGGAAAACGGGGATAGCAGAACAACGGTATATAGTAAAGGGACAGCGCGGTGAACAGTGGAAAACGGGGATAGCAGTACAACGGTAATTAGTTCAGGGATAGAAGGACAACAGAAAATAGTGAAAAACGGAGATAGCAGTACAACGGTAGATAGTTTAGGGACAGCAGGGGTAAACAGCGGAAAACGGGGATAGCAGAACAACGGTATATAGTAAAGGGACAGCGCGGTGAACAGTGGAAAACGGGGATAGCAGTACAACGGTAAATAGTTCAGGGATAGAAGGACAACAGAAAATAGTGAAAAACGGGGATAGCAGTACAACGGTATATAGTTTAGGGACCACAGGGGTAAACAGCGGAAAACGGGGATAGCAGAACAACGGTATATAGTAAAGGGACAGCGCGGTGAACAGTGGAAAACGGGGATAGCAGTACAACGGTAAATAGTTTAGGGATAGAAGGACAACAGAAAATAGTGAAAAACGGGGATAGCAGTACAACGGTATATAGTTTAGGGACCACAGGGGTAAACAGCGGAAAACGGGGATAGCAGAACAACGGTATATAGTAAAGGGACAGCGCGGTGAACAGTGGAAAACGGGGATAGCAGTACAACGGTAAATAGTTCAGGGATAGAAGGACAACAGAAAATAGTGAAAAACGGGGATAGCAGTACAACGGTAGATAGTTTAGGGACAGCAGGGGTAAACAGCGGAAAACGGGGATAACAGAACAACGGTATATAGTATAGGGACAGCAGCGGTAAGCAGCGGAAAACGGGGATAGCAGGATAACGGTAAATAGTTTAGGGACAGCAGGAGTAAACAGCGGAAAACAGGGATAGCAGGACAACGGTAAATAGTTTAGGGACAGCAGGGGTAAACAGCGGAAAACGGGGATAGCAGGACAACGGAACATAGTTTAGGGACCACAGGGGTAAACAGCGGAAAACGGGGATAGCAGAACAACGGTATATAGTAAAGGGACAGCGCGGTGAACAGTGAAAAACGGGGATAGCAGTACGACGGTAAATAGTTTAGGGATAGAAGGACAACAGAAAATAGTGAAAAACGGGGATAGCATGACAACGGTAAATAGTTTAGGGACCGCAGGGGTAAACAGCGGAAAACGGGGATAGCAGAACAACGGTATATAGTAAAGGGACAGCGCAGTGAACAGCGGAAAACGGGGATAGCAGTACAACGGTAAATAGTTTAGGGATAGAAGGACAACAGAAAATAGTGAAAAACGGGGATAGCAGTACAACGGTAGATAGTTTAGGGACAGCAGGGGTAAACAGCGGCAAACGGGGATAGCAGAACAACGGTATATAGTATAGGGACAGCACGGTGAACAGTGGAAAACGGAGATAGCAGTACAGCAGTAAATAGTTTAGGGACAGCAGCGGTAAACAGCGGGAAACGGGGATAGCAGGAAAACGGTAAGCAGTTTAGGGACAACAGGGGTAAGCAACAGAAAACGGGGATAGCAGGACAATGGTAAATTGTTCAGGGACAGCAGCGGTAAGCATGCAGTGACAGTGGCGATAAACAGCGGTAAATAAAGACAGTAGTTGCGAATATTTCCGAAGACGGAGAGCAACAGTAAACAGCGGTTAGAATATAATAGTGGTAAACAGGGAGCAGTAGGCGATAGAAGTAAGCGCGGTCAGCAGAACACTGGTATGTAGAGATAGCAGTGGTAAAGTGTGCCGTTGGGGACAGGAGAAAAAAAGCATACTGGCACGCATGGTCAAACGGAACGTTAGGAACGCCAACAACGATCGCAGCACTGCCTACTTGTGTTACCGCCAGATGGGTATTACTTAAAGTGCCGTCGCTTTTTTGTCACCCGTAAGTTGTGTTGCATGAACACTAGAATTCGTCCTGCAAGCCTAAACCTTGAGACGACATTAATTTCTTCACCTCGATTTCTTCACATTCTGATATAAAGTATCCCAAGCCCGTATTAAGTGCTATTGTTTTCGACATAATCATAAGTATATTGTCATACCATCACTGAGGTGATTTAAACATTCGGTACTGTCGGCATTATCGAGATTCTTGAAGGCGCTTTAAGTACCATTTTGTCGATAATGAGTAACTTATTTGAATCAGCAGGGAGGCGTATGTGCCATGTTATCGTGAAAGAATATTTTTCTGGACTCTAGTCAGCAACTGAGATATTAAACGTAAACCACTTGGCTTTGCCGTTTCCCACAACTCAAATTCCTTCCTCCCTTTTCCCTCGATGTGTGCCTTTGGGAGCATCTGCCCGCTTACGAAAACTATGCCTAGCGTCGTTGCCCATTCTGACTAGAGCACCACCGTTGTCTCGAGCGAAGGCGCCATCAGGGAAGAGGGTTTCCTTCTTAAGCAGGCTGCTCTATCCCGTCATGGTAATGCGTTATAGCAGCAATAAGTGCGGAAGATATGCCCATTTTGTGCTCTGCCTGTGAGTGCTACGCATCGTGTTTGGACCGTGTAGGTTGCCTGATGTGGTCACGGTAGCACATTCTACACGCCTGGTGTTATAGGCCTACAAGGTCAAAGAGGAAGAGGTGTTCAAGATTCCTTTAATCAACACTCTCTAGTCTTGGGATATGCTGGTGGAATGCAACGCATAATAAGAGAAAGTAGGCCGAGGACTCACATGGTTTTTCTCTATAACCACTCTCGAGTGCATGGAAGTAGTGGAGAAACTCGGGCTCCGGGATTTTGAAGGCATCGAACAGACCAACTTCTAAAAATACGCGATAACACATCTGAAAAGAAAGAGGGAGCGTGTAAAAATGCAACGAAAATGTCTCCATAAGAATGAAAAGGGGGCACAAAAGCTTTGCAAAACAGTGTCGTCAGGTATGCGCTCAAAAAACCAGTGTCGTCAAATAAATAAAAAAAGAATCCGCACGAAAATAACACCACCTCTAAGGAAGAGCAGGTTTTCTCATGATGTATCATTGTGCATTTATGATGAAGTAATCCAGTGTTCATATGACGAGAAGCTTGAGGCAGATATCCCATGCAACCTGCAGGTATCCATGCAGTAACTTTTTTTTTGTACAATTGTGTGATTATATCCGCAAAAGACAAGAAAAAGTTCCTTTGGATAGTGGAATTTGGTCAGTGTTGTCACATGCTGCCAGACAGATATTAGAGGTCAGTCGTTTGGGGAAATTGTCGTTGGGGGAGGCATATGCTTACACCAACCAAGTTCGGGCAGATAGCTCTGCATCACAGCTGCCTTAATAAGAGTTCGCCTAAAACGAACTTTACTATCGAAATTGCTCGCCATCCCTCGTATTGAAAATACATAATACATAGCTGAACAACACGATCTCAACTGAAAACGCATGATGCTACCGTTTACAATTTAAAGACATGTCATTTGCGCCGCGGACCATTTATACATGTCGACCTTTCCAGCTGGTAAACAAGCGAAATGTGTTGTATATGTAAAATGAATTAAGCTTTGAGCAAGTTCTTTGCAGATACACCACTAGTAGACTCGCTTTTGAAAGCATTCGCGCGGAATTTTTTTTAAGAGACTCCGAATAAAACAAAAGCACTCAAAAGTTCATCTCTGCGAAGGTTAATGGAGAAGAGACCCGGTGAAAAGGGTCTTGCACTCGACACGCATATTCGATTACAGGTTGTACTTTCACCTCTCGGGTTCTTAGGTTTCCTATAGAAGTCGACCTGAGCGATACTAGATCAAAGGGACAGTCTACTGAATTTTAACGACTAAATTTTTGTTTTCACAAATCAAAAGCTACTTTCGGAAATAAACGAATTCTCGGCTGTGACGCTCAGAAACAGAGCGGAACAATATAAAACAACATTCTTTCAATACGTAGTTTCGTTTTTTTTTCAGGGTAGACGGCATCTACAAACTTTGACATCAGGGACACGAATTAGTCAGCACAGTTTCTCCATGTAACTCTATGGACCGGACGACTACCAGAATGTGACAGTATTTTTATAGTCTCCGGCAGTAGGTTGTCTCTTTTGTAACTGCCTTTAGCACTTACTTGACAGTCAGCGCGCTGTTTTAGACATCAATTTGTACTTGCTATATTATTCAACTAACTGCACTAACTCATTTAATAGAGCAGGTCTGTATGCCGGAGCTAAAATACCGCCGGCTAGCTATTCCCAATTCCCGTTATGAAGACTGTTTCCTAGCTCATACCCGGGTATAATAGTATGCCGAACAACATTTTTCCTCAAAAGACTGCTCGTATGACAGGTTTTGTTGGTGCCAGTCTACAAATAACCAGAGAGAATATGCAAGTCTTGATAATGAAAAGAGTTAAGTAGATGAGTTAGCATTTGGGTACTTCATGAGTGGATACAGGTTTTAAAGCGCAGCTGCATGAAAGGCAGGATGCATACCGCTATAATATTTGAAACCAATTAATTGTTAATGTTCAGTAAGCAAATCGCAACGTGGCGAGACGATGAGAACTTCCCGTGACGAGTTCTTATAGCAATAAACATATTTTACATGCCTTAGGCTTGGCCAAGTTGGGAGAATCAACGGTCGAAGAAGGACAGACCTTGCTGAGTATGGTGTCCGGATTTAGCCTGTTGAGATCGAAGATAGGGTAGTCCCACTCGGCTATCCGGCCCAGCAGTGGGTCGCGGACGATTTCCTCGGGCAGGAAGAGGGTTTCCCCCACATAGAGGCCTCCCCCTTCCACGCGGTCGGCGTCCCCTTCGTTCCCCGATCCCGAGTCCTGCGAGGTAGAGGCGACAGAAACGACGACGAGCCGGTTACCGGAGCTCCAACACACAGCCGAATGTACAGGGCTCTCAAGACCTTACCAGGTCACTTGATGGAGATCGCTCGCCAAGAGGGAAAAATAAATAAAGCAAAACGTATGCTTTCTAAGAATAGTCGGGGAGTAATCTGTTGCTTGTATGCTAATCATTTGTTGAGTGCACTCAAACGGTGTGCTCCGGTGTGCGTTAGCTGCACATGCCCAGCTTTCCTGGATGGATGGATACGGCTGAACCCTTTAAATCGGGTGGTGGCTCAAGACACCTAGCCATATGACTTATGAAATTTTACTCTTCTCTTGATTTTAGCCACCAATCAGATAACCTTCGCTTGGTTATTTCTGCCCGCTTAAAATCTACTTTCCCTGCACTGTCCTTAAACCCAAATGCCTTGGATAAATCAGCCCCGCTGCTTTCCACTGTAGGGTGAAGCCCTTTACAGAAAAGTATCAAGTGTTCAGCCGTTTCCTCCTCCCCTCCGCACGCAACGCACAGCGTGTCTATCTCGTGGTACCTGACTCTATATGTCTTAGTCCGCAAAACTCCCGCCCTGGCCTCAAACAACAAAGAGCTTCCCCTACAATTATCATACATATTTTCTTTGGCAATTCTAAAGAGAGACATTGAGAGACTACAGCCATCTGTAGGCGGCCAAGAGCGAACAGCGCGTAACTGAATCGGGATGTTTTAAACTTGTACTTTTCAGAAAGGTATACATCATTTCATGCATCAGATGCATCGCTGTCAAGGCTTGCGCTCTTGTTTGCTCTGCCTACATCAGCGATCAAAAATTAGTGCGTTCCTTGTGGTGAGCGAGAATCAGTAAACGCTTCGCCTGCCGGCTTTTTACGTCATACATTTGTCATGGCCAGATAAACGCCTGAGGCAACACGCCTCGCTTTATTTTTTCGTGCAACTACTCCCGTACCTTTCACAGCGTTGTGCCTGCTGATATATGAAACGGAGTATAGAGAGTCCTGAGAAATTCCGCGGGAACATGGTGATTACCATCCCTGTCTCTTCCTCATCGCTGCAAAATCTGACCTACAGAATGCTTCCTGCGCACACAACAACTATTTCCGGCGACCAGAGCAAATCAGTAGATGCACTGAACATTCGAAACTCCCGCGATGATTTTGAGTGTTCAGCGCCACGCGGAAAGTAGTGGCCAACGTGCGAACTAGAAGCGCTTGTCCAGATTTCCTTGCCTCGTTTGACGCTGCCTTCTGGATTCGATGCAGGCCTCTGAGGCGTGAGGAGTAGGCCACTACCGCACAAAAGGCCATGCACGATAGAACGTTGTTTCCAGCCCTGACGTGCCATTAGCAAATGGCCGCAGTGCGCCACTGTCGCGGTCAGGACAAGTGTGCACATCACACTACGCGTGTACGACGGCGATCAAGATACAGGGAGATACAGAGGGAGAAAAAGAATGGGGAGAAAGAAGGAGAGACCTCGTCCCCCGGTTCTCCTTTGGCACCACTGGCGTCTCCGAGGCGTCTCTCGCGGGGCCTTGCCGCTAGCGTCGCGCCCACCCGAGCCCCGCAGAGTCCGCAGCGGACGGGTCCCGCCGTCGTCGCTGCTGTCGTCGCCGTGGCCACTGCGGCCGTCGCCTGCTGCGGCGACCGCAGGGCACCCTCTGCAAGGGAAGAGGCATAAGGCACACGCTGTTAGTGCAAGGCACACTGTAAGGAACACTGAGATGCTCCGGGTGTAAGGCGTGCAGTGCACACTCCAAACAGAAAGGAGTAAAAGGAGAGTAAGCTGTCGTTTAGCACACGCCCTCTTATAAAAGGGAGTGTGCTAAATACAGCTCAGTCCTTTTTTACTCTCACATAGGCGTATTAATGTTTAGAGTGCGAGGCGAACTGCAAGTGCACTCTAAACATGAATACGGTTATATGAGAGTGAAAAGCGAGTAATCTGCCCTCTGGATGATAAAAGGGAGTGAGCTAGAAGACAGCTGACTCCCTTTTAGTCCTTTCTGTTTAGAGTGTGGGAGAAGCTGTAATGCACACATTCTAAGTCAGTGTGGGGAACACAGTCGCGCAGTGTGAGGTATGTTACGTGAGTCAAAGTGCAAGCATAAGGCCCTCTTCGACAGGCGTGCTAAACTGCAAATCCGAAGATAAGGAAACTGTAGATGTAAGGTGCTGCGTAAGGCACGCGTGGAGCAGCTTCAACAAACGTGTTTGTTAGGAGAAACGCTGCACATATTACTAGAATACGTGTTATAGGCTGAAACAAAGAGACCGTCATATGCAGATCAAATCTGAGAGCAAACAAGGCGATGCTTGAAGCTGCCTATGCTCAAACAGCCGTTCATTACGCCTACATTCCCTATGGATATCCCACCTGGAGTATTTTATTTCCATTTGCCATTTATTCGAGATCAGTTGCAACTTTTCAAAACCCTCACCAAAGCAACTCGCGTAAAGTATGGCGTGGGTGTTGTAATCTAATAAAGTGCAGTGGAACGCACTGCGTAGTTCGACGAAGCCTAAATTAATCAGAGACAGATCTCAATTCACATGTGTAGCTAGACCAGTAATATCATCAAGTGCACTGCGTAGTTCGACCAGGCCAATATTAATCGGAGACAGCTTTAAATTAACATGAGTAGATAGAAGCCACCCAGATGACCATCAATCCCAAACTCTCAAGGCCACGTATCGGTCACCGGTGGCTGCGCTTCCACCTGATGCTCCATGAATGTAGCGGAACCTATTGAAGCGCCCCTTTTTGTCCCTCAACTGCGCGAATATGCCAAACTCCCGCATGGGAAATTTCCTTATTTGGAACAGTTCCCTTATGTGAAAGAGTCTCTTTAAGCTCCATAAACTTCTTGACGAGGAACCTTCCATCGCGTGTGCCTGCCTTTCTCTTGGTTAAAATCTTATCAGTGAGCTCATTACCGATCATAGCAATAAAATCGTGAATTACAAGATTCATTCCACCGAGATGTTGCTGGTGAAATTGTATTTATACGAGTGGTATCTCGCACCTTTTCAAACGATCTCGGTTGCCACCAACTCGATCATGGCGAATGGTAACTGCTTGAGTGAACTGCCATAGTTACGTGACTCTCATCAACATCCTCACCCAGCACGTTGGGCCCGCTCGCCGGGTCGTTCGTGTCCGACCCGCTGGGCGAGTCGTTGCTGGAGTCGTAGTCGGATGTGTGCAGCCGACGCACCGAGGGCAGCGGAGGCGCTGCGCCCTGGTGGTCGGGGGCGGCGGCCTCGCCCGCCGCGCCGGGCGCCGTCCCGGCCAGGCTGAGCGGGTGGAGGCTGCACACCGTCTTTCGCTCGCGCACCCCCCGTCGCGACAGCGCCGACGACGGGATGGCCGTCGTGGAGAAGGAGCGTCCCTTCGGCTGCAGCGTCGCCGGACCACCCGAGGAGGAGGAGGACGGCGGGCCGCGGACCGACGAACCGCTGCAACGGTGACAACAACACTGGCCGTCATCGCCTACGTCGCAACAATACACGACAGAAGTGTGCCAAACTTACGACAAAATGTTTTATAGTTTCGTAGTACTACAGGAAAACCTGTAGTACGACAGAAGAATACTACAGAACAACAGAATAACCTGTCGTTACGACAAAACGTTTTTTTAGTTCTGTCGTAACGACAGATTTATTCTGTTGTTTTGTAGTATTATTCTGTCGTACTATAGGTTTTCTGCAGTACTTTTCTGTATTCTGTAACTGCACAAATTTCTGTCAGTACTACAAGGCTTAATTGGTTTGTTCATTTAAACCTTTTAGTAACAACAGAGGTTTGTTACTACATTGTAAATTGTAGCAATTGCAAATTTGTAGCAGGGGGCGGCAGTAGGTTAGGTGAGCGGATGAGATTAAGTGGTTTGCAGGCATAGGGTGGGCAGCTGGCAAAGGACAGGGTTAATTGTAGAGAGACATGGGAGGGGCCTTTGCCCAGCAGTGGGTGTAGTCAGGCTGATGATGATGATGAGTACAAGGTTTTTGTCAAAAACATTACAGAATATCTGCTTTAAGAACAGAAACTTCTTTATAGTGTTTTTCGACTGGGCGTCATTACCATCATCATACGACAGGTTGTGTCAACTGCAAAGCAAACAAAAGCCGCTGCTCCGATGATCTCCGCATAGCCCTGTCCTGTAGCCAGCCCCAACCACGCTTGAATCTGAGCAAGCTTCATATTCTTCCCGCTATACCCAAGGCGGCGCTATCCTTGGTTACGTCTCAATCGTCGTCGGCATATCAACATTATTTCTACAAGCGAAAAGCGGTAGTACACTGTGGTGTCCGCGTAGTCCGTAACTAGCAGAGTACACTATACGCACACTCTGAAAGTTTACAGCCTTGAACTCAATCCTGAGTCTTTCAAGGATTTTAAAAGCACCTTCGCAGCTATCCTCTGCGATGAGGGTTTAGTCCAAGGACCCAGAATCTTGGCCTCAGTAAGGGGACGAGGGTCGAAGCAGCGGAACATTGCAGCCAGGAGGACACGCTCACGCTCAAAGCGAGGGCAATCACAAAGTGGAAGTTGTCGCGTCGCACCCGCAGTTATCGCATGCAAGGAGAGTCTGCCACAGCGACTGAGTGAGGGTAGCTAGGATAGGCGCGGTGACTGGTGACCAGGTCCCGCCCAGGCAAAGACGCACCTGGTCGCTGCCGCGTGGTTGGCCAGGAAGGCCTGGGAGACGCCGGACCCCTCGGCGGCGGCAGCCGCGTGCCTGAAACTAGTGCTCCTCTTTCGGCTGGGCTCTGGCTCCAGCGTGGGCATGCCCGTCGCCGAGGTAGTCGTCGTCCACGTGCTCGTCGACATCCGCCGGAGCAGGCTCGGAGGAAGATTGCGGCGCAGTCGCTGCACGTGGCCAGAAAAACGACAGACAGCGTGATGATGCGCAACTGCTCCGACTACAGCTACTGCAGCACTAGTAACACGTGAGGAGGGGAACGGCATGGCAGTGGCGTGTACAGTCAAGGTCACTGTTAGCAGGAACAGGCTTTCACTGCCTTTCGACTTCTATTGGAAAGAAAGGCCTTACTACCCCGGTGACAATGTAATGCGAGCGCTAGTCAAATTAGTCGCTAAATTTTAGAGCACCAGTATCTTACCTGCAGAAAGATACCATAAGCATTCCGGTTTAAGTGTTATGGGGCTTTGAACCCTTAGCCCAGACACTGAAAACGTCAAGGAAGAGTGCTGAGCTTCCACGATTTCCCCACTTACGGTTCATACAATGAGGAAACAAAATTTTGGCAGGTTTATTCTCAGAAATATAAATGCAAAAAAGTGAAAATTAGCCAAATTGTATGACTTCCGAGTATTTAAGGACAATAAAAAACTGGAGGGCACACTTAAGCTCTGCCTTAAGGGTATGGCATGATAGCGTTAATGAGTTATTGCTTATGTATGCGGAATTGCTCATTCTCTACGTTCATAGATCTATGGGAGTCCTCACAGCGCCCATGGCGCAGTGGCGCAGCAGTTAAGCGATGTGTCACTGCTCTGCAATGGCAGGTGCTGCCACCGGTGGGGCTTGCGAGACCTAGGTTACTCTCCCTGAGCCACCTCTCGCGACCAATCATTAACTGAACAGCCACCTGCCACGGTGGGAAGTTTGCTCACAAGCCAGTGGGCAGGTTGTGACGATGTCACACAGTCACGGGACCTAGATGGCCCACCAGCCACCTAGATTGCTTCTCTGTGCATTTTTCGCTCACGGCCAGTGACGCCAAAGACGCCGCGGCTTTTTTGCAACACGAGACCCTTAAAGCTATAGCGTTTAAGCTCCACTCAAATGCGTAGCCGTATAACGTAAATCAAGAGCAAAATTCAAAACTGTCCCTTGAGCTCGGAAGGCAGCGCCAGAATGAAAGGCATTTTAGGCTGCTTTGGCTGTAGGGTGAGCTTTTGCATGAACTTCCTGCACCTGTGGCAGCTGATACCTTGATCTTGAGCTGACAAATATGCTGGAAAAGCAAATATGCTTCTGGAATTATTTTAGCGATCCAGTATTACTGCGAGAAGAAACGAAAGTTATTTAAATTTTTACATTACGTATTGTAGCTGATACGTCGGGAATTAGAGGGCTAACAAGTTACAGAACGTCAAAACTTCGGTGTTGTGTCTGAATGAGACCGTTCTTACGTAAGACGACTGCCGCGGACCGTTCAGAACCTGACTATTTTATACCATGAGATTTTCTGGACAAGTAATTCCAACACTGCATTAATAAATGCACAGCAAAGTGAAGGCGGTGGTGGTTAAAAAAATCAATTTATTCTTTCCCATATACGCGACCCATTCATTCATTTGTTCGGTCTGGGGAAGAATAACTTAGCGAAAGCAGCATTGAAGCCTTCAGCATCTACCCCTACCACCGCCACTAACAAAGTGAGCAATCGCTATGAAATTTTCAGCAAAGTGTGAGAGTAGCGGAGATTTTAAAACAGAAGCGCAGAACAAGAGGCGCTGCTGTTTGTGGCCTCATCACGACGGAAGAGTATTTGTGACGGCTATGACACCATAGAAGTACGTTGGGCAGCTTGGACAATGTAGACATGTTGAGGCTCACACTAAACATGAGATTGTTTCCAGTTGCCACCAAGCTCTGTGAGTAGGAATCAACCCCACATAAGATAGTACGGTTTTCTTTTATTTGAACAAAAGTGTAGCAATAAGTGAAGAGTATATATATATATATATATATATATATATATATATATATATATATATATATATATATATATATATATATATATATATATATATATATATATATATATATATTAGCAGATAAGTTAAATGAAATGAGGGGCCCGTTTGACAAACTTTTTTTTAAGGGAGCTAACAGTCACCGAAACCAAGGTGCATATAGGGGAATGTTTTTTTTATGTGTTGTGCTTATCAGTGGGATATTATAGTACTTAGATTAATAAATCGATTAATATATAAATCGATTATATATATATATATATATATATATATATATATATATATATATATATATATATATATATATATATATATATATATATATATATATAAAACGCGAACTTGTACGCCTCCTTCTAACTAGCCCAGCAAAAACAGTCTTGTTCAAAATTGCAGGTCGTAGGATAGAAAGTTAAGTAGCGGTCCTGGAAATGTAAATCAGCCGTCTGAAACAAGAAAGAACTCACGA